>NC_053024.1:133234128-133348695 GCF_003073215.2 Triticum urartu | reverse complement strand
AATGACGCAATCATCCGGAAGAGTAACTCCCAATTGAATCAACTGATTATTATACCCAGACATTTTGAGTATATGCTCACTGACAGAACTGTTCTCCTCCATCTTACAGCTATAGAACTTATTGGAGACTTCATATCTCTCAATCCGGGCATTTGCTTGAAATATTAACTTCAACTCCTGGAACATCTCATATGCTCCATGACGTTCAAAACGTCGTTGAAGTCCCGATTCTAAGCCATAAAGCATGGCACACTGAACTATCGAGTAGTCATCAGCTTTGCTCTGCCAGACGTTCATAACTTCTGGTGTTGCTCCAGCAGCAGGCTTGGCACCTAGCGGTGCTTCCAGGACGTAATTCTTCTGTGCAGCAATGAGGATAATCCTCAAGTTACGGACCCAGTCCGTGTAATTGCTACCATCATCTTTCAACTTTGCTTTCTCAAGGAACGCATTAAAATTTAACGGAACAACAGCACGAGCCATCTATCTACAATCAACATAAACAAGCAAGATACTATCAGGTACTAAGTTCATGATAAGTTTAAGTTCAGTTAATCAAATTTACTTAAGAACTCCCACTTGGATAGACATCCCTCTAATCCTCTAAGTGATCACGTGATCCAAATCAACTAAAACCATAACCGATCATCACGTGAGATGGAGTAGTTTTCAATGGTGAACATCGTTATGTTGATCATATCTGCTATATGATTCACGCTCGACCTTTCGGTCTCCGTGTTCCGAGGCCATATCTGTATATGCTTGGCTCGTCAAGTATAACCTGAGTATTCCGCGTGTGCAACTGTTTTGCACCCATTGTATTTGAACGTAGAGCCTATCACACCCGATCATCACGTGGTGTCTCAGCACGAAGAACTTTTGCAACGGTGCATACTCAGGGAGAACACTTCTTGATAATTTAGTGAGAGATCATCTTTTAATGCTACCGTCAATCAAAGCAACATAAGATGCATAAAGGATAAACATCACATGCAATCAATATAAGTGATATGATATGGCCATCATCATCATGTGCTTGTGATCTCCATCTCCGAAGCACCGTCATGATCACCATCGTCATCGGCACGACACCTTGATCTCCATCGTAGCATCGTTGTCGTCTCGCCAATCTTATGCTTCCACGACTATCACTAACGCTTAGTAATAAAGTAAAGCATTACATCACGATTGCATTGCATACAATAAAGCGACAACCATATGGCTCCTGCCAGTTGCCGATAACTCGGTTACAAAACATGATCATCTCATACAATAAAATTTAGCATCATGCCTTGACCATATCACATCACAACATGCCCTGCAAAAACAAGTTAGACGTCCTCTACTTTGTTGTTGCAAGTTTTACGTGGCTGCTAGGGCTTAAGTAAGAACTCATCTCACCTACGCATCAAAACCACAACGATAGTTTGTCAAATAGACTCCGTTTTAACCTTCTCAAGGACCGAGCGTAGTCACACTCGGTTCAACTAAAGTTGGAGAGACAGTCTTCCGCAAGCCATCTATGTGCAAAGCACGTCGAGGGAACCGGTCTCGCATAAGAGTATGCGTAAGGTTGGTCCGGATCGTCTCGTCCAACAATACCGCCGAACCAAAGTATGACATGCTGGTAGGCAGTATGACTTGTATCGCCCACAACTCACTTGTGTTCTACTCGTGCAAATAACATCAAACCATAAAACCAGGCTCGGATGCCACTGTTGGGAACGTAGTAATTTCAAAAAATTTCCTACGCACACGCAAGATCATGGTGATGCATAGCAACGAGGGGAGAGTATGATCTACGTACCCTTGTAGATCGCAACGGAAGCGTTGACACAACTAGAGGAGGTAGTCGTACGTCTTCTTCCCGATCCGACCGATCCAAGCACCGTTACTCCGGCACCTCCGAGTTCTTAGCACACGTTCAGCTTGATGACGATCCTCGGGCTCCGATCCAGCAAAGCGTCGAGGAAGAGTTCCGTCAGCACGACGGCGTGGTGACGATCTTGATGTACTACCGACGCAGGGCTTCGCCTAAGCACTGTAACGGTATGATCGAGGTGGAATTTGGTGGCAGGGGGCACCGCACACGGCTAAGGAACGATCTCAAGGATCAACTTATGTGTCTTGGGGTGTCCCCTGCCCCCGTATATAAAGGATGAAGGGGGGAGGCTGGCCGGCGAAGGAGGGAGGCGCAGGAGGAGTCCTACTCCTACCGGGAGTAGGACTCCCCCCCCCCCAATCCTATTCCTAATAGGATTCCTTAAAGGGGAGAGGGAGAGAGAGATGGCCGGCCCCTCTCCTAGTCCTAATAGGACTAGGGAGAGTGGGGGAGGCGCAGCCCTATGTGGGCTGCCTTCTCACCTTTCCACTAAGGCCCATGTTAGCCCATTTGGCTCCCGGGGGGTTCCGGTAACCCTCCCGGTAATCCGGTAAACTCCCGATTTCACCCGAAACACTTCCGATGTCCAAACATAGGCTTCCAATATATCAATCTTTATGTCTCGACCATTTCGAGACTCCTCGTCATGTCCGTGATCACATCCGGGACTCCGAACAACCTTCGGTACATCAAAATGCATAAACTCATAATAACTGTCATCGTAACGTTAAGCGTGCGGACCCTACGGTTCGAGAACAATGTAGACATGACCGAGACACATCTCCGGTCAATAACCAATAGCGGGACCTGGATGCCCATATTGGCTCCCACATATTCTACGAAGATCTTTATCGGTTAGACCGCATAACAACATACGTTGTTCCCTTTGTCATCGGTATGTTACTTGCCCGAGATTCGATCGTCGGTATCCAATACCTAGTTCAATCTCATTACCAGCAAGTCTCTTTACTCGTTCCGTAATACATCATCCTGCAACTAACTCATTAGTTGCAATGCTTGCAAGGCTTTAAAGTGATGTGCATTACCGAGAGGGCCCAGAGATACCTCTCCGATAATCGGAGTGACAAATCCTAATCTCGAAATACGCCAACCCAACATCTACCTTTGGAGCCACCTGTAGTACTCCTTTATAATCACCCAGTTACGTTGTTACGTTTGGTAGTACCCAAAGTGTTCCTCCGGTAAACGGGAGTTGCATAATCTCATAGTCATAGGAACATGTATAAGTCATGGATAAAGCAATAGCAACATACTAAACGATCGGGTGCTAAGCTAATATAATGGGTCATGTCAATCAGATCATTCAACTAATGATGTGACCTCGTTAATCAAATAACAGCTCTTTGTTCATGGTTAGGAAACATAACCATCTTTGACTAACGAGCTAGTCTAGTAGAGGCATACTAGTGACACTCTGTTTGTACATGTATTCACACATGTATTATGTTTCCGGTTAATACAATTCTAGCATGAATAATAAACATTTATCATGATATAAGGAAATAAATAATAACTTTATTACTGCCTCTAGGGCATATTTCCTTCACTAAACCCTAAGCCAAACTCGGTCCTACCGATTCTTTCTATCCGGCGCCACCGAGTTTCACTTGTCATAAGCCACTGCCAAACCCTAGCAATTCGGTTCTACCGATAGGGATCTCGGTCTCACCGATATGGGATTGCAAACTCTCTATTTCCCTTTCGTAACTTTTCGGTCTCACCGAAAGAGCGAATCGGTCCCACCGAGATTGCAATGTAAATTCAGTGTTTCCTTTTTGTAACTTTTCGGTCTCACCGAAAGAGCAAATCGATCCCACCAAGTTTGCCTGACCAACTTTCTGGTTAGCTAATTACCAAATTCGGTCTCACCGAGTTTGTGTAATCGGTCTCACCGATATTACGTTATGCCCAAACCCTAACCATATCGGTCCTACCGAGTTGCATGTCAGTCCCACCGAAAATGTCTAACGGTCACTAGGTTTACTTTTTCGGTCTGACCGAGTTTGTTGATTCGGTCCCACCGAGATTGGAAAACTGTGTGTAACGGTTGGATTTTGTGTGGAGGCTATACATACCCCTCCACCTCCTCTTCATTCATAGAGAGAGCCATCAGAACACATACACAATTCCAACTCATATGTTTTGAGAGAGAACCACCTACTCATGTGTTGAGACCAAGATATTCCATTCCTACCATATGAACCTTGATCTCTAGCCTTCCCCAAGTTGCTTTCCACTCAAATCTTCTTTCCACAAAATCCAAATCCTATGAGAGAGAGTTGAGTGTTGGGGAGACTATCATTTGAAGCACAAGAGCAAGGAGTTCATTACCTACACACCATTTGTTACTTCTTGGAGAGTGGTGTCTCCTAGATTGGCTAGGTGTCGCTTGGGAGCCTCCGACAAGATTGTGGAGTTGAACCAAGGAGTTTGTAAGGGCAAGGAGATCACCTACTTCGTGAAGATCTACCGCTAGTGAGGCAAGTCCTTCGTGGGCGATGGCCATGGTGGGATAGACAAGGTTGCTTCTTCGTGGACCCTTTGTGGGTGGTTGCTTCTTCGTGGACCCTTCGTGGGTGGAGCCCTCCATGGACTCGCGCAACCGTTACCCTTTGTGGGTGGAGCCCTCCGTGGACTCGCGCAACCGTTACCCTTCATGGGTTGAAGTCTCCATCAACGTGGATGTAGGATAGCACCACCTATCCGAACCACGGTAAAAACATCCGTGTCCCCAATTGCGTTTGAATTCTCCAAACCCTTCCCTTTACATTCTTGCAAGTTGCATGCTTTACTTTCCGCTGCCAATATACTCTTTGCATGCTTGCTTGAATTGTGTGATGATTGCTTGACTTGTCCTACAATAGCTAAAATCTGCCAAGAACTAAAATTGGGAAAAGGTTAAGTTTTTATTTGGTCAAGTAGTCTTATCACCCCCCCTCTAGACATACTTTCAATCCTACACCCCCCCGCTGTCAGCTCGGACCCACCGAAAGTGTCGCCTTATTACGCACAAAAAAGTGAATACTCCCCCGGCTAGCTAAGACCCACCTTGCTAGGAGGCTGACTTGTGGGCCTACTAAGTTGACAGGGACGAAGGGCTTTGTCAACTTAGTCAATATGAACGATTCTAGCTCCAGTGGCTGTACAATGTCCATCCAACGGCCGTAGTGCTTCTTCAACCTCTGGTCTTCTTGCTCCAGCCGCCCAAAGCAGCGCCGGTCGTGCTGCATGCTCCTGCCTCCCGTGGCCGGCTGTGCTGCCGCAGAGGCCTCACCGCCCCCTACTATTCACACCGCTGGCCAGGCCCTGCGGCGACGGCAGCCTCACGCCGCAGCCGAACCAGTGAAACCTCGTAGTCCTCTCTGCGCAGGCTTCCACTGTCCCGTCGTCCCCTTCCTAGGCCTCGCCGTCGTCCACCGCCCTGGTGCTCTCCGCGTGGCGTGGTCAACGTGGAAAAGGAATGACTTCCATCGGAAGAGTACTGTACGTGGAGAGGCTGACAGCTGGGTCCACGGCCACAGCCCAGCTTTTTTGTGATTTGCCGAGTAAGTCGCTTTGTTAGGCCTGTTGGGCTGCAAATCTTTCAAGACGAGGAGAGCTTTCATTCGGCTGGCTGAGAAAATGGCCCATCAGTAATGAGAAATGGGTTGTACATTTTTAAAACACATCAAACCAGCAATTAGTTTCAAATATCTTTTTTTTCATTTCAAGATTTTAAATTACATTAATTTTTATGCGTGGAGAATTTGTTGGATTTTATATTGATATACATTTATTTTTAAAATCAGTTTGAATGTGAGTCAAAATTTCGGGATTAAAAACAGTTCGGACTGCACCTAAATATGCAAAATTTCGTATAATTTTTTAACTGTTGCCACAATATGGGTTGTAATGCTAAAAAAAGAATATGGGCTCCAAAAAAATCTTTAAGAATTAGCAAATGGGCTGTAAATTATTAGAAATAATGGCAGATGGGCTGTATGCTGTTTTCCACAGATTTGAGGCTTTCCTAAAAAAGGTTGACGCACTTGCACTGACTGTTGGATCTCCATCCAACGGTCGTCGTGCTTCTTCAGCCTCTGCTCTTCCTGCTCCAGCCGCTAAAACAAGCGCCGGCGGGACTGCCTGCTCCCTCCTCCTCGCGGCCGGCTGTGCTGCCGTGCAGGCCTCACCACCCGACCGTCCTCCCATCACTGGCCTAGCCATCCCTCTACTCACCCACACCTGCAGTTATTCTCCGGCGACGGCAGACGCACCAGTAAACCCTCGTACAGTCGTACTCCCCTCCGCGTGGGAAACAACTGCCGAGTCTTCACTGCCTCCGTGTCGTCCCCTTCCTAGGCCTCGCCGTCGTCCAGCGCCCTGGTTCTCTCGGCGCGGTGTGGTCAACATTGTCAAGGAACGACTTCCATCGGACGTGGATTGTACGTGGAGAGGTTGACAGCTGGGTCCACGGCCGCAGCAAGGAAGTGCCTCCTTATTACGCGGAAAATAATGATTCCTCCACCTGACAGCTGGGACCCACCGGACGGGCCACTGTATTTCGTGAAAAAAAACATTTCCCCCTAACTGCTGGGACCCACCAGCTACATCTTCGCACGCAAGGAAGTGCGTCTGGGCAAAAAAACGATTCGCCCCCTGACTGCTGGGACCCACCAGCTACATCTTTGGAGGCAAGGAAGTGCCTGACAGTCGGGAACCACCTGGTCGAAGCGTACGTAGCGTTGTCATTCTGGTCGCGAACGTGTACGTACATACTGGTCGATGTAGAGGCGCGCACGTGTTGTAGTAGAGGCGCGCACGTGTCGTAGTAGAGGCACGCACGTAGCATGTACACGTACGTACAGTGGCCAGGGTGCAAGAATGAAAATACGGCCACGTATGTGTACATATGGGCGGGGTCTCGAACGCCTACTCGCGCATACATACGGCCAGGGGCTCGTGTACATGGCTGGGTCGGAACGGAGAAACAGCGTCATCGTCGTGTTCATGGGGAGGCAACGGAATGCGTCGTGTTCATGGGGGGCAACGGAATGCGTCGTGTTCATGGGGAGGCAACGGAATGCGTCGTGTTCATCGGGAGGCAACAGAACGCGTGGGAGCCAACCGGATGGGTCGGAACGGAATGCGTGGTTGTGTTCATCGGGAGGGCTTGGACGGAACAGGCGATGGAAACGAGGCCTGGCGTACCACACAATGGAGGAAACGGACCTCCTACGGTCGAAATGGGGGTCCTGTTCATCGGGAGTGGTGTGGCGTACTGCAAAACAAAGGAAACTGACTTGTGTTGGAGCCCTCTCCATGGGCTCCTGTTCAACCACCCCTCCACGGGCTGCTGTTCATCCTGCCGTCCACCGTCTAGTGTTTATCCGGCCCTCCACGGGGTGGTCCTGTTCATCCAGCCCTCTACGGGGTCCTGTTCATCCAGCCCCAACCGGCTCGATCGATCGGGGTCCTGTTCATCCAGAGGCAACACCACGGGGTCCTGTTCATCCACCCCCATCGGGAACTGTTCATCCACCCCCCCGCAACGCTCATTGTTCATCCAGAGGCAGCATCGATCGGCTTTATTTAGTAGCAGTAGCGAAAGAATCGCTCGATCGGGTTCATTTAACAGCCATCGATCGATCGCTCGGGTTCAGTAACGCGTAGCCTACAGTGCAATCGCTCGAGTTTAGTTAGAGCCCAACGCCTCGCTCGGGTTCAGTTAGAGCCAATGCCTCGCACACATGCGCGTATGTGTACGAGAGAAGCGCGCATCGCTCGGCCCCCGACCTCCCACCGTAACCGGGAACTCCCCGAAATTTTCCTCGCCCTCGCTTCTACCACGGTTTTTTCCGTCATGGACGGCCCAAAGAATGTCATGCAGCTGCGTCTCCGGCCCGCCCAAGACGAAAAGCCAATTTTCTGTCATGATTTTTTGTCATAGAAGTAGGAGCCCACCACATCTATGATGATACCGGGTTTGGTCACAATTATCATCATAGAAGTGTCATATGTATGACAGAAAAAAAATTCATTCGGCCCAAAATGTCACAGATGTGTCTTTTTTGTAGTGTATCGTTCAAACCGCATAACAACATACATTGTTCCCTTTGTCATCGGTATGTTACTTGCGCGAGATTCGATCGTCGGTATCTGAATACCTAGTTCAATCTCGTTACCGGCAAGTCTCTTTACTCATTCCGTAATGCAACATCCCGTAACTAACTCATTAGTCACATTGCTTGCAGGGCTTATAGTGTTGTGCATTATCGAGAGGGCCCAGAGATACCTCTTCGATACACGGAGTGACAAATCCTAATCTCAATCTATGACAACTCAACAAACACCTTCGGAGACACCTTTAGAGCATCTTTATAGTCACCCAGTTATGTTGTGACGTTTGATAGCACACTAAGTGTTCCTCCGGTATTTGGGAGTTGCATAATCTCATGGTCATAGGGACATGTATAAGTCATGGAGAAAGCAATAGCAGTAAACTAAACGATCATTGTGCTAAGCTAACGGATGGGTCAAGTCAATCACATCATTCTCTAATGATGTGATCTCGTTCATCAAATGACAACTCTTTACCCATGGCTAGGAAACTTAACCATCTTTGATTAATGAGCTAGTTAAGTAGAGGCATACTAGTGACACTCTGTTTTCTATGTATTCACACATGTACTAAGTTTCCGGTTAATACAATTATAGCATGAATGATAAACATTTATCATGATATAAGGAAATATAAATAACAACTTTATTATTGCCTCTAGGGCATATTTCCTTCAGTCTCCCACTTGCACTAGAGTCAATAATCTAGATTACATTGTAATGATTCTAACACCCATGGAGTCTTGGTGTTGATCATGTTTTGTTCATGAGAGAGGCTTAGTCAACGGGTCTGCAACATTCAGATCCGTGTGCATTTTGCAAATCTCTATGTCTCCCTCCTTGACTTAATAGCGGATGGAATTGAAGTGTCTCTTGATGTGCTAGGTTCTCTTGTGAAATCTGGATTCCTTTGCCAAGGCAATTGCACCAGTATTGTCACAATAGATTTTCATTGGACCCAATGCACTAGGTATGACACCTAGATCGGAAATGAACTCCGTCAACTAGACTCCTTCATTTGCTGCTTCCGAAGTAGCTATGTACTCGGCTTCACCCGTAGATCCTGCCACGACGCTCTGCTTGGAACTGCACCAACTGACAGCTCCACCATTCAATAAAAATTTGTATCTAGTTTGTGACATAGAGTCATCCGGATCAGTGTCAAAGCTTGCATCGATGTAACCGTTTATGAGGAGCTCTTTGTCACCTCCATAAATGAGAAACATATCCTTAGTCCTTTTCAGGTATTTTAGGATGTTCTTGACCGCTGTCCAGTGATCCACTCCTGGATTACTTTGGTACCTCCCTGCTAAACTAATAGCAAGGCACACATCAGGTCTGGTACACAACAATGCATACATGATAGAACATATGGCTGAAGCATAGGGAATGACTTCCATTTTCTCTCTATCTTCTGCAGTGGTCGGGCATTGAGTCCGACTCAACTTCACACCTTGTAACACAGGCAAGAAGCCTTTCTTTGCTTGATTCATTTTGAACTTCTTCAAAACTTTATCAAGGTATGTGCTTTGTGAAAGCCCAATTAAGCGTCTTGATCTATCTCTATAGATCTTGATTCCCAATATATAAGCAGCTTCACCGAGGTATTTCATTGAAAAATTCTTATTTGAGTATCCTTTTATGATATTCAGAAATTCAGTATCATTTCCGATCAACAATATGCCATCCACATATAATATCGGTAATGCTACAGAGCTCCCACTCACTTTCTTGTAAATACAGGCTTCTCCAAAAGTCTGTATAAAACCATATGATTTAATCACACTATCAAAGTGTATATTCCAACTCCGAGAGGCTTGCACCAGTCCATAAATGGATCGCTGGAGCTTGCACAATTTTTTAGAACCTTTTGGATCGACAAAACCTTCTGGTTGCATCATATACAACTCTTCTTTAAGATATCCATTAAGGAACGCAGTTTTGACATCCATTTGCCAAATTTCATAATCATAAAATGCATCAATTGCTAACATGATTCGGACGGACTTAAGCATCGCTACGGGTGAGAAGGTCTCATCGTAGTCCTTGAACTTGTCAAAAACCTTTTCCAACAAGTCGAGCTTTGTAGACAGTAACATTACCGTCAGCGGCAGTCTTCTTCTTGAAGATCCAGTTATTCTCTATGGCCTCCCGATCATCGGTCAAGTCAACCAAAGTCCACACTTTGTTCTCAAACATGGATCCCATCTCAGGTTTTATGGCCTCAAGCCATTTTGCGGAATCTGGGCTCATCATCACTTCCTCATAATTCGTAGGTTCGTCATGGTCAAGTAACATGACCTCCAGAATAGGATTACTGTACCACTCTGGTGTGGATCTTACTTTGGTTGACCTACGAGGTTCAGTAGTAACTTGATCAGAAGTTTCATGATCATCATCATTAGCTTCCTCACTTACTGGTGTAGGAATCACTGGAACTGATTTCTGTGATGAACTACTTTCCAATAAGGGAGTAGGTACAATTACCTCGTCAAGTTCTACTTTCCTCCCACTCACTTCTTTCGAGAGAAACTCCTTCTCTAGAAAGGATCCATTCTTAGCAATGAATATCTTGGCTTCGGATCTGTGGTAGAAGGTATACCCAACAGTCTCCTTTGGGTATCATGTGAAGACACATTTCTCCGATTTGGGTTCGAGCTTATCAGGTTGAAGCTTTTTCGCATTAGCATCGCAGCCCCAAACTATAAGAAACGACAACTTGGGTTTCTTGCCAAACTATAGTTCATAAGGTGGCGTCTCAACGGATTTCGATGGTGCCCTATTTAATGTGAATGTAGCCGTCTCTAAAGCATAACCCCAAAATGATAGCGGTAAATCTGTAAGACACATCATAGATCACACCTTATCTAATAAAAGTGCAGTTACGACGTTCGGACACACCATTACGCTGTGGTGTTCCAGGTGGCATGAGTTGCAGAACTATTCCGCATTGTTTCAAATGAGGACCAAACTCGTAACTCAAATATTCTCCTCCACGATCAGATCGTAGAAACTTAATTTTCTTGCTACAATGATTTTCCACTTCACTCTGAAATTCTTTGAACTTTTCAAATGTTTTAGACTTATGTGTCATCAAGTAGATATACCCATATATGCTCAAATCATCTGTGAAGGTAAGAAAATAACGATGCCCACCGTGAGCATCAACACTCATTGGACCGCATCCATCAGTATGTATTATTTCCAACAAGTCTGTTGCTCGCTCCATTGTTCCGGAGAACGGAGTTTTAGTCATCTTGCCCATGAGGCATGGTTCGCAAGCATCAAGTGATTCCAAAAGTCCATCGACATGGAGTTTCTTCATGCGCTTTACACCAATATGACCTAAACGGCAGTGCCACAAATAAGTTGCATTATCATTATTAAACTTATATCTTTTGGCTTCAATGCTATGAACATGTGTATCACTACTATCAAGATTTAGTAAAAATAGACCACTCATCAAGGGTGCATGACCATAAAAGATATTACTCATATAAATAGAACAACCATTATTCTCTGATTTAAATGAATAACCATCTTGCATCAAGCAAGATCCACATATAATGTTCATGCTCAAAGCTGGCACCAAATAACAATTATTTAGGTCTAATAATAATCCCGAAGGTAGACGTAGAGGTAGCGTGCCGACGGAGATCACATCGACTTTGGAACCATTTCCCAAGCGCATCATCACCTCGTCCTTAGCCAATCTTCGCTTTATCCGTAGTCCCTGTTTCGAGTTGCAAATATTAGCAACAGAACCAGTATCAAATACCCAGGCGCTACTGCGAGCATTAGTAAGGTAGACATCAATAACATGTATATCAAATATACCTTTCACTTTGCGATCCTTCTTCTCCGCCAAATACTTGGGGCAGTTCTGCTTCTAGTGACCGATCCCTTTGCAGTAGAAGCACTCATTCTCAGGTTTAGGTCCACACTTGGCTTCTTCACTTGAGAAGCAACTTGCTTGCCGTTCTTCTTGAAGTTCCCCTTCTTCCCTTTACCCTTTTTCTTGAAACTGGTGGTCTTGTTGACCATCAACACTTGATGATCCTTCTTGATTTCTACCTCCACAGCCTTTAGCATTGTGAAGAGATCGGGAATAGTCTTATCCATCCCTTGCATATTATAATTCATCACAAAGCTCTTGTAGCTTAGTGGCAGTGATTGAAGAACTCTGTCAATGACACTATCATTAGGAAGATTAACTCCCAGCTGAGTCAAGTGGTTGTGGTACCCAGACATTCTGAGTATATGTTCACTGACAGAACTATTCTCCTCCATTTTGCAGCTGTAGAACTTATTGGAGACTTCATATCACTCAATCGGGCATTTTCTCGAAATATTAACTTCAACTCCTGGAACATCTCATATGCTCCATGATGTTCAAAACGTCGTTGAAGTCCCGGTTCTAAGCCGTAAAGCATGGCACACTGAACTATTGAGTAGTCATCAGCTTTGCTCTAACAGACGTTCATAACATCTGGTGTTGCTCCTGCAGCAGGTTTTTCACCTAGAGGTGCTTCCAAGACGTAATTCTTCTGTGCAGCAATGAGGATAATCCTCAAGTTACGGACCTAGTCCGTGTAATTGCTACCATCATCTTTCAACTTAGCTTTCTCTAGGAACGCATTAAAATTCAATGAAACAACTGCACGAGCCATCTATCTACAACAACATAGACATGCAAAACACTATCAGGTACTAAGTTCATGATAAACTAAAGTTCAATTAATCAAATTACTAAAGAACTCCCACTTAGATAGACATCCCTCTAATCATCTGAGTGATCACATGATCCAAATCAACTAAACCATGTCCGATCATCATGTGAGATGGAGTAGTTTTCAATGGTGAACATCACTATGTTGATCATATCTACTATATGATTCACGCTCGACATTTTGGTCTCAATGTTCCGAGGCCATATCTGCATATGCTAGGCTCATCAAGTTTAACCCGAGTATTCCGCGTGTGCAAAACTGGCTTGCACCTGTTGTATGTGAACGTAGAGCTTATCACACCCGATCATCACATGGTGTCTCGGCACGAAGAACTGTAGCAACGGTGCATACTCGGGGAGAACATTTATACCTTGAAATTTAGTGAGAGATCATCTTATAATGCTACCGCCGAACTAAGCAAAATAAGATGCATACAGGATAAACATCACATGGAATCAATATAAGTGATATGATATGGCCATCATCATCTTGTGCCTTTGATCTCCATCTCCAAAGCACCGTCATGATCACCATCATCACCGGCTTGACACCTTGATCTCCATCGAAGCATCGTCGTTGTCTCGCCAACTATTGCTTCTACGACTGTCGCTACTGCTTAGTGATAAAGTAAAGTAATTACATGGCGATTGCATTTCATACAATAAAGCTACAACCATATGGCTCCTGCCAGTTGTCGATAACTCTGTTACAAAACATGATCATCTCATTCAATAAAATTTAGCATCATGTATTGACCATATCACATCACAATATGCCCTGCAAAAACAAGTTAGACATCCTCTACTTTGTTGTTGCAAGTTTTACGTGGCTGCTACGGGCTGAGCAAGAACCGTTCTTACCTACGCATCAAAAACGACAACGCGATATAGTGATTGCTTTTTGATCTTCACAAAGAACCATGTTCATTGAATCCGATTCAACTAAAGTTGGAGAAACAGGCACCCACTAGCCACCTGTGTGCGAAGCACGTCGGAAGAACCAGTCTCACGTAAGCGTACGTGTAATGTCGGTCTAAGCCGCTTCATCCAACAATACCGCTGAATCAAGAATCAACTAGTGACGGCAAGCATTATGTATATACCCACGCCCACAACTCCTTTGTGTTCTACTCGTGTTCTCCTCTGATGCCACTGTTGGGGAAGGTAGTAATTTCAAAAAAAATCCTACGCACATGCAAGATCTATCTAGGTGATGTATAGCAACGAGAGGGGAGAGTGTTGTATACGTCCCCTCATAGACCGTAAGCGGAAGCGTTATGACAACGCGGTTGATGTAGTCATACGTCTTCATGATCCGACCGATCCTAGCACCGAAGGTACGGCACCTCCGCGATCTACACACGTTCAGCTCGGTGACGTCCCACGAACTCTAGATCCAGCTGAGTGTTGAGGAAGAGCTTCGTCAGCACGATGGTGTGATGATGGTGATGATGTAGTTGCCGACGCAGGGCTTCGCCTAAGCACTACAACGATATGACCGAGGTGGAAATATGTGGAGGGGGGCACCACAAACGGCTAAGAGATCAACTTGTGTGTCTATGGGGTGCCCCCCTCCCCCGTATATAAAGGAGTGGAGGAGGGGAGGGCCGTCCCTCTCTATGGCGCGCCCTTGGGGGAGTCCTACTCCCACCGGGAGTAGGATCCCCCCTTCCCTAGTAGGAGTAGGAGAGAAAGAAGGAAGGGGGCCCGGCCCCC
Source organism: Triticum urartu (assembly GCF_003073215.2). NCBI lineage: Eukaryota > Viridiplantae > Streptophyta > Magnoliopsida > Poales > Poaceae > Triticum > Triticum urartu. The sequence goes on along the minus strand of NC_053024.1, from coordinate 133,334,248 downwards.
ACCCAATTTGGATTGGCTAGGGGGGCGCGCCCTCCACCTTGTGCTTCCTCTCCTCTATTCCACTAAGGCCCAATAAGGCCCATATAGTCCCCGGGGGGGTCCGGTAACCTCTCGGTACTCCGGTAAATGCCCGAACTCATCCGGAACCATTCCGATGTCCAAACATAGGCTTCCAATATATCGATCTTTATGTCTCGACCATTCCGAGATTCCTCGTCATGTCCGTGATCATATCCGGGACTCCGAACTACCTTCGGTACATCAAAACACATAAACTCATAATACCGATCATCACCGAACGTTAAGCGTGCAGATCCTACGGGTTCGAGAACTATGTAGACATGACCAAGACTCATCTCTGGTCAATAACGAATAGCATAACCTGGATGCTCATATTGGTTCCTACATATTCTACGAAGATCTTTATCGGTCAAACTTCATAACAACATATGTTGTTCCCTTTGTCATCGGTATGCTACTTGCCCCAGATTTGATCGTCGGTATCTCAATACCTAGTTCAATCTCATTACTGGCAAGTCTCTTTACTCATTCCGTAATGCAACATCCCATAACTAACTAATTAGTCACATTGCTTGCAATACTTATAGTCATGTGCATCACCGAGAGGGCCCAGAGATACCTCTCCGATACACGGAGTGAAAAATCCTAATCTCGATCTATGCCAACTCAACAAACACCATCGGAGACACCTATAGAGCATTTTTATAGTCACCCAGTTACGTTGTGACATTTGATAGCACACTAAGTGTTCCTCCGGTATTCGGGAGTTGAATAATCTCATAGTCCAAGGAACATGTATAAGTTATGGAGAAAGCAATAGCAGTAAACTAAATGATCATAGTGCTAAGCTAACGGATGGGTCAAGTCAATCACATCATTCTCTATTGATGTGATCCCGTTCATCAAATGACAACTCTTTGTCCATGGCTAGGAAAATTAACCATCTTTGATGAACGATCTAGTTAAGTAGAGGCATACTAGTGACACTCTGTTTGTCTATGTATTCACACATGTACTAAGTTTCCAGTTAATACAATTCTAGCATGAATAATAAAAATTTATCATGATATAAGAAAATAAAAATAAAAATTTTATTATTGCCTCTAGGGCATATTTCCTTCAGTTTAATGGGCTTTAATATGCACTTTTATATTATTTTTGGGACTAACCTATTAACCAAAGGCCTAGTGCAAATTGCTGTTTTTTGCCTATTTCAGTGTTTCGCAGAAAAGGAATACCAAACGGAATCCAAACTGAATGAAACCTTCGCGAGGATCTTTCTTGGAACAAACGCAACTCAGGAGACTTGGAGTACAAATCTGGAAGTTCGTGAAGCTTCCACGAGGCAGAGGGGCGCGCCCAGGGGGTAGGCGCGCCCCCCATCCTCGTGGGCCCCATGGAGCTCCACCGACGTACTTCTTTCGCCTATATATATATGCATGTACCCTAAAAACATCTAGGAGAGCCACGAAACCACTTTTCCACCACAGCAGCCTTTTGTACCCTTGAGATCCCATCTGGGGCCTTTTACAGGGATCTGCCGGAGGGGGACTTGATCATGAGGGCTTCTACATCAACACCATAGCCTCTTCGATGATGTGTGAGTAGTTTACCACAGACCTTCGGGTCCATAGTTATTAGCTAGATGGCTTACTCTCTCTCTTTGGTTCTCAATACAAAGTTCTCCTTGATGTTCTTGGAGATCTATTCAATGTAATACTCTTTTGCGGTGTGTTTTCCGAGATCCGATGAATTGTGGGTTTATGAATTTGATTATCTATTAATATTATTTGGTTCTTCTCTGAATTCTTATATGCATGATTTGATATCTTTGCAAGTCTCTTTGAATTATCGGTTTAGTTTGGCCTACAAGATTGATCTTTCTTGCAATGGGAGAAGTGCTTAGCTTTGGGTTCAATCTTGTGGTGTCCTTTCCCAGTGATAGCAGGGGCAGCAAGGGACGTATTGTATTGTTGCCATCGAGGATAAAAAGATGGGCGTTATATCATATTCCTTGAGTTTATCCCTCTACATCATGTCATCTTGCCTAATGCGTTACTCTGTTCTTATGAACTTAATACTCTAGATGCATGTTGGATAGCGGTCGATGTGTGGAGTAATAGTAGTAGATGCAGAATCATTTCGGTCTACTTGACACGGACGTGATGCCTATATTCATGATCATCGCCTTAGATATCATCATAACTATGCGCTTTTCTATCAATTGCTCGGCAGTAATTTGTTCACCCACCATAATATGTGCTATCATGAGAGAATCCACTAGTGAAACCTATGGCCCCCCGGGTCTACACTACATCGTATAAGTTTCCGATCTATAATTCTGGTTTACTATTTATTTTGCAATCTTTATTTTCCAATCTATACAACAAAAATACCAAAAATATTTATCTTATTATCTTTTTCAGATCTCACTTTTGCAAGTGGCCGTGAAGGGACTGACAACCCCTTTATCGCGTTGGTTGCATGGTTCTTCATTGTTTGTGCAGGTACTAGGTGACTTGCATGTAGTCTCCTACTGGATTGAAACCTTGGTTCTCAAAAACTGAGGGAAATACTTACGCTACTTTGCTGCATCACCCTTTCCTCTTCAAGGGAAGACCAAAGCACGCTCAACACGTAACAAGAAGGATTCACTACAAAAAAAGACACATCCGTGACATTTTCGGCCGAACGAAAAAAAATTATGTCATACTTATGACACTTCTATGACAATAATTGTGACAAAACACGGTATCATCATAGATGTGGTGGGGTCCTACTTCTATGACAGAAAATGGGCTTTCCGTCCTGGGCGGGCCGGAGACGCAGTTGCATGACATTCTTTGGGCCGTCCATGATGGGAAAAACTATGGTAGAAGCGAGGGCGAGGAAAATATCGGGGTGTTCCTGGTTACGATGGGTGGTCGGGGCCGAGCGATGCGCGTTTCTCTCGTACACGCACGCGCGTGGGTGCGAGGCGTTGGGCTCTAACTAAACCCGAGCGAGGCGTTGGGCTTTAACTGAACCCAAGCGATTGCACTACAGGCTACGCGTTACTGAACCTGAGCGATTGATCGATGGGTGTTAACTGAACCCGATCGAGCGATTCCTTCGCTACTGCTGCTAACTGAAGCCGATCGATGCTGCCTATGGATGAACAGTGAGCGTTGCTGGGGGGGGTTTGGATGAACAGTTCCCGGTGGAGGTGGATGAACAGTACCCCATGGTGTTCCCTCTGGATGAACAGTGAGTGTTGCTGGGGGGTTTGGATGAACAGTTCCCGGTGGGGGTGGATGAACAGGACCCCATGGTGTTGCCTCTGGATGAACAGGACCCCGATCGATCGAGCCGGTTGGGGCTGGATGAACTGGACCACCCCGTGGAGGGCAGGATGAACAGTAGACGGTGGAGGGCTGGATGAACATTAGCCCGTGGAGGGGTGGTTGAACAGGAGCCTGATACGTCTCCAACGTATCTATAATTTTTCATTGTTCCATGCTATTATATTATCTGTTTTGGATGTTAATGGGCTTTATTTTACACTTATATATTATTTTTGGGACTAACCTATTAACCGGAGGCCTAGCCCAAATTGCTGTTTTTTTTGCCTATTTCAGTGTTTCGTAGAAAAGGAGTATCAAACGGAGTCCAAATGGAATGAAACCTTCGGGAACGTGATTTTTGGAACAAACATGATCCAGAGGAATTGGAGTGGACGTCAAGCAATCAACGAGGCGGCCACGAGTCAGGGGGCGTGCCTACCCCCCCTCGGCGCGCCCTCTCCCTCATGGGCCCCTCGTAGCTCCACCGACCTACTTCTTCCTCCTATGTATGTTCACATACCCTGCAAACATCCAGGAGCACCACGAAACCCTATTTCCACCGCCGCAACCTTCTGTAACCAAGAGATCCCATCTTGGGGCCTTTCCCGGAGCTCCGCCGAAGGGGGCATTGATCACGGAGGGCCTCTACATCAACTCCATGCCCCCTCCGATGATGTGTGAGTAGTTTACTTCAGACCTTCGGTTCCATAGCTAGTAGCTAGATGGCTTCTTCTCTCTCTTTGGATCTCAATACAAAGTTCTCCTCGGTGTGTTTGTTGAGATCCGATGAATTGTGGGTTTAGATAAAGTTTATCTATGAACAATATTTGAATCTTCTCTGAATTCTTTTATGTATGATTGGTTTATCTTTGCAAGTCTCTTTGAATTATCAGTTTGGTTTGGCCTACTAGATTGACCTTTCTTGCAATGGGAGAAGTGCTTAGATTTGGGTTCAATCATGGGGTGCTCGATCCGAGTGACAGAAAGGGAAACGACACATATTGTATTGTTGTCATCGAGGATAAAAAGATGGGGTTTACATCATATTGCATGAGTTTATCCCTCTACATCATGTCATCTTGCTTAAGGTGTTACCCTGTTCTTATGAACTTAATACTCTAGATGCATGCTGAATAGCGGTCGATGTGTGGAGTAATACTAGTAGATGCAGGTAGGAGTCGGTCTACTTGTCACGGATGTGATACCTATATACATGATCATACCTAGATATTCTCATAATTATTCGCTTTTCTATCAATTGCTCGACAGTAATTTGTTCACCCACCATAATACTTATGCTATCTTGAGAGAAGCCACTAGTGAAACCTATGGCCCCCGGGTCTATTTTCCATCATACAAATTTCCAATCTATTTTATTTTGCAATCTTTAATTTCAATCTATATCATAAAAATACCAAAAATACTTATCTTATTATTATCATCTCCATCATATCTCACTCTTGCAAGTGGTCGTGAAGGGATTGACAACCCCTTTATCACGTTGGTTGCGAGGTTCTTATTTCTTTGTGTAGGTACGAGGTGACGCGCGCGTGGTCTCCTACTGGATTGATACCTTGGTTCTCAAAAACTGAGGGAAATACTTACACTTCTTTACTGCATCACCCTTTCCTCTTCAAGGGAAAACCAACGCAGTGCTCAAGAGGTAGCAAGAAGGATTTCTGGCGCCGTTGCTGGGGAGATCTACGCCAAGTCAATACATACCAAGTACTCATCACAACTCTTATCCTTTGCATTACATTATTTGCCATTTGCCTCTCATTTTCCTCTCCCCCACTTCACCCTTGCCGCTTTATTCGCCCTCTTTTTCCGTTGTTTATTTATTGCAAAACAGAGAACCTAAGATCTATGGATCCTCATCCTCTTGCTAATCTTTTTAAGAGATCCAATTATGATGAACCAATTGCTAGTGATTTTTGTGCACTAGATTATCTTTATGAAGTTTTTCTTGAAATTCATGCATCTGAAAATTGTGATGAAGTACTTTATGGAGTGATTCACGATAGATCTTTGAATAAAAAGCATGATTGCAATGATGATAGTACAGATTCTATTAATGTCAATTGTGCTTATAATATGCAAAACCATAAGCTTGGGGATGCTAGTTTTGCTATGTCTACCACTTGTTGCAATGATCATGATTGGGGTGATTCTTCTTTTGATCTTGAAAATTTATTTAAGCCCGATGATGAACATGAGATTGATTATAATGTTTGCAATAATATTGAAAGTGGGTTTGGAAGTGTGTCAACTTTAGATCCCACATATTTGGAGAATGTTCAATCTTATGAAGTTTTTTATAAAAGTGGGTTTGGAGAGGTCATGACATCAGTTAATGTTAATCCCACTATTTTGGAAGAGTGTCAACTTTGCATACATGTGGATCATGTTAAGAATATGTTTTTGATAGCTATATTGTTGAATTTGATTATGATCCAACATGTAATTATTATGAGAGAGGAAAATATGGTGGTAGAAATTTTCATGTTACTAAATTACCTCTCGTTATGTTGAGATTGCTATTGTTTCTTTCCGCTTCCTTGCATATGCTAGTTTTTGCTGTTGGAAATATGCCCTAGAGGCAATAATAAAATGGTTATTATTTTATTTCCTTGTTCATGATAATTGTCTATTGTTCATGCTATAATTGTATTAACTGGAAACCGTAATGCATGTGTGAATACATAGACCACAACATGTCCCTAGTAAGCCTCTTGTTGACTAGCTCGTTGATCAATAGATGGTTATGGTTTCCTGACCATGGACATTGGATGTCATTGACACGGGATCACATCATTAGGAGAATGATGTGATGGACAAGACCCAATCCTAAGCATAGCAAAAGATCGCGTAGTTCGTTTGCTAAGAGTTTTTCTAATGTCAAGTATCATTTCCTTAGACCACGAGATAGTGCAACTCCCTGATACCGTAGGAATGCTTTGAGTGTACCAAACGTCACAACATAACCGGGTGGCTTTAAAGGTGCACTACGGGTATCTCTGAAAGTGTTTGTTGGGTTGGCACGAATCGAGACTAGGATTTGTCACTCCGTATGACGGAGAGGTATCTCTGGGCCCACTCGGTAATGCATCATCATAATGAGCTCAATGTGACTAATGATTTCGCCACGGGATCATGCATTACGGAACGAGTAAAGTGACTTGCTGGTAACGAGATTGAACGAGGTATTGGGATACCGACGATCGAATCTCGGGCAAGTAACATACCGATTTACAAAGGGAATTGTATACGGGATTGATTGAAGCCCCGACATCGTGGTTCATCCATGAGATCATCGTGGAACATGTGGGAGAGATGTCTCGGTCATGTCTGCATGGTTCCCGAACCCGTAGGGTCTACACACTTAAGGTTCGGTGATGCTAGAGTTGTTATGAGAAATAGTATGTGGTTACCGAAGGTTGTTCGGAGTCCCGGATGAGATCCTGGACGTGACGAGGAGTTCCGGAATGGTCCGGAGGTGAAGATTGATATATTGGACGAAGGGTATTGGAGTCTGGAATTGTTTCGGGGGTACCGGGTGACGACCAGCATGTCCGAAAGGGGTTTCGGAGGCCCTGGCAAGTGTTGGGAGGCCTTATGGGCCAAGGGGAAGGGGCACACTAGCCCACTAAGGGGCTGTGCGCCCCTCTCACCCCATCTCACGTAACCAGGAGAGGTGGGGGCGCCTCCCCTTGGGCAGCCTCCCCTCCTGACTTGGGGGGCAAGTCTCCTAGGGGTGGGGGCGCCCAAAACCCATCTAGGGTTCCCTCCCTGGCCGCCGCCCCTCCCCTAGATGGGATCTGAAGGGGATGGCCCCCTCTCCCCTTCTCCTATAAATAGTGGGACTGGGAGGACTGCCAGAAGAACTAGACCCCTTCCCTGGCGCAGCCCCTCCCTCCTCCAACTCTTCCTTCTCCTGTGTAGCGCTTGGCGAAGCCGTGCCGGAGAACCACGAGCTCCATCACCACCACGCCGTCATGCTGTCAGAGTTCTCCCTCAACTTCTCCTCTCCCCTTGCTGGATCAAGAAGGAGGAGATGTCCCCGGGATGTACGTGTGTTGAACGCGGAGGCGCCGTTGTTCGGCGCTTAGATCGGAATCGACCGTGATTGGAATCGCTGTGTGTACGACTCCGCCAACCGTGTTCTTGTAACGCTTCCGCTTAGCGATCTTCAAGGGTATGAAGATGCACTCCCTCTCTCTCATTGCTAGCATCTCCTAGATTGATCTTGGTGACACGTAGGAAAATTTTGAATTATTGCTACGTTCTCCAAGAGTGGCATCATGAGCTAGGTCTATGCATAGATTCTATGCACGAGTAGAACACAAAGCAGTTGTGGGCACTGATTTGTTCAATTTGCTTACCGTTACTAGTCTTATCTTGATCCGGTGGCATTGTGGGATGAAGCGGCCCGGACCGACTTTACACATACGCTTACGTGAGACCGATTCCACCGACTGACATGCACTTGATGCATAAGGTGGCTGGCGGGTGTTTGTCTCTCCCACTTTAGTCAGATCGGATTCGATGAAAAGAGTCCTTATGAAGGGTAATTAGCAATTGGCATATCAACGTTGTGGTTTTGCGTAGGTAAGAAACGTTCTTGCTAGAAACCCATAGCAGCCACGTAAAACATGCAACAACAATTAGAGGACGTCTAACTTGTTTTCGCAGGGTATGCTATGTGATGTGATATGGCCAAAAGGATGTGATGAATGATATATGTGATGTATGACATTGATCATGTTCTTGTAATAGGAATCACGACTTGCATGTCGATGAGTATGACAACTGGCAGGAGCCATAGGAGTTGTCTTAATTTATTTATGACCTGTGTGTCAATGAAAATGCCATGTAATTATTTTACTTTATTGCTAACCGTTAGCCATAGTAGTAGAAGTAATAGTTTGCGAGGCAACTTCATGAAGACACGGTGATGGAGATCATGATGATGGAGATCATGGTGTCATGCCGGTGATGATGGCGTTCATGCCGCGCCTCGAAGATGGAGATCAAAGGCGCAAGATGATATTGGCCATATCATGTCACTTTATGATTTGCATGTGATGTTTGTCATGTTTATGTCTTATTTGATTAGAATGACGGTAGCATAAATAAGATCATCCCTCACTAAAATTTCAAGAAAGTGTTCCGCCTAACTGTGCACCGTTGCGAAGGTTCGTTGTTTCGAAGCACCATGTGATGATCGGGTGTGACAGATTCTAACGTTCGAATACAACGGGTGTAAGCCAGATTTACACATGCAAAACACTTAGGTTGACTTGACGAGCCTAGCATGTACAGACATGGCCTCGAAAGACGGAAGACCGAAAGGTCGAACATGAGTCGTATAGAAGATATGATCAACATGAAGATGTTCACCGATGATGACTAGTCCATCTCACGTGATGATCGGACACGGCCTAGTCGATTCGGATCATGTATCACTTAGATGACTAGAGGGATGTCTATCTGAGTGGGAGTTCATTGAATAATTTGATTAGATGAACTTAATTATCATGAACATAGTCAAAAGGTCTTTGCAAATTATGTCGTAGCTCACGCTTTGGTTCTACTGTTTTAGATATGTTCCTAGAGAAAATTTAGTTGATAGTAGCAATTATGCGGACTGGGTCCATAAACTGAGGATTGTCCTCATTGCTGCGCAAAAGGATTATGCCCTTAATGCACCGCTTAGTGTGCTAAACCTCGAGCGTCGGTTGTGGATGTTGCGAACATCTGACATACACGTTTTGATGACTAGAATGCTAAATGGTTTAGAATTGAGGCACCAAGACGTTTTTGAAACATCGCAGAACATATGAGATGTTCCAAGGACTGAAATTAGGATTTCAGGCTAGTGCCCACGTCAAGAGGTATGAGACCTCTGACAAGTTTCTTAAGCCTGCACACTAAGGGAGAAAAGCTCAATGGTTGAGCATGTGCTCAGATTGTCTGAGTAATACAATCGCTTGAATTGAGTGGGAGTTAATCTTCCAGATGAGATAGTGATGGTTCTCCATAGTCACTGCCACCAAGCTATTAGAGCTTCGTGATGAACTATAACATATCAGGGATAGACATGATGATCCTTGAGCAACTCGCGATGTTTGACACCGCGAAAGTAGAAATCAAGTAGGAGCATCAATTTTTGATGGTTAAACCACTAGTTTCAAGAAGGGCAAGGGAAAGAAGGGATACTTCATGAAATGGCAAATCAGTTGCTGCTCTAGTGAAGAAACCCAAGGTTGAACCCAAACCCGAGACTAAGTTCTTCTGTAATGAGGGGAACGATCACTGAAGCAGAACTACCCTAGATATTTGGTAAATGAGAAGGCTGGCAAGGTCGATAGAAGTATTTTGAATATACGTTATATTATTGTGTACTTTACTAGTACTCCTAGTAGCACCAGGGTAATAAATACCGGTTCGGTTGCTAAGCGTTAGTAACTCAAAATAAAAGGCTGCGGAGAATAGCTAAAGGTGAGATGATGATATGTGTTGGAAGTGTTTCCATGGTTGATGTGATTAAACATCGCATGCTCCCTCTACCATTGGGATTGGTGTTAAACCGAAATAATTGTTATTTGGTGTTCGCGTGGAGCATAGACATGATTGGATTATGTTTATCGCCATACAGTTATTCATTTAAGGAGAATAATGGTTACTCTATTTATTTGAATAATACCTTCAATGGTCTTACACCTAAAATGAATGGTTTATTGAATCTCGATCGTAGTGATACACATGTTCATGCCAAAAGATATAAGATAGTAATGATAGTACCACATACTTGTGGCACTGGCATTTGAGTCATGTTGGTATAAAATGCATGAAGAAGCTCCATGTTGATGGATCTTTGGACTCACTCGTTTTTCAAAAGATTGAGACATGTGAACCATGTCTATTGGTAGATATGCATGAAGAAACTCCATATAGATGGATTGTTTGGACTCACTTGATTTTGAATCACTTGATACATGCAAATCATACCACATGGGCAAGATGACTGAAAGACCTCGTTTTCAGTAAGATGGAACAAGAAAGCAACTTGTTGGAAGTAATACATTTTGATGTGTGCAGTCCAATGAGTGCCGAGGCACGCACTAGATATCGTTATGTTCTTACTTCACAGATGATTTGAGTAGATGTTGAGTATATTTACTTGATGAAACACAAGTCTGAATTATTGAAAGGTTTAAGTAATTTCAGAGTGAAGTTGAAGATCGTCGTGACAAGAGGATAAAATGTCTATGATATGATCATAGAGATGATTATCTAAGTTACGAGTTTGGCACACAATTAAGACATTGTGGAAATTGTTTCACAACTAATACCGCCTGGAACACCATATGTGATGGTGTGTCCGAACATCATAACTACACCCTATTGGATATGGTGCATACCATGATGTCTCTTATCGAATTACCACTATCGTTTATGGGTTAGGCATTAGAGACAACCGCATTCACTTTAAATAGGGCACCACGCAATTCCATTGAGACGACACCGTATGAACTATGGTTTAGAAAAACCTAAGCTGTCGTTTCTTAAAAGTTTGGGGCTGTGATGCTTATGTGAAGAAGTTTTAGGCTGATAAGCTCGAACCCAAAGCGGATAAATGCATCTTCATAGAATACCCAAAACAGTTTGGTATACCTCCTATTTCAGATCCGGAAGCAAAGTGATTGTTTCTAGAAACGGGTCCTTTCTCGAGGAAAAGTTTCTCTCGAAAGAATTGAGTGGGAGGATGATGGAGACTTGATGAGGTTATTGAACTGTCACTTCAACTAGTGTGTAGCATGGAACAGGAAGTTGTTCCTGTGGCACCTACACCAATTGAAGTGGAAGCTTATTATAGTGATCATGAAACTTTGGATCAAGTCACTATCAAACCTCATAGGTCGACAAGGATGCGTACTACTTCAGAGTGGTATGTAATCATGTCTTGGAAGTCATGTTGCTAGATAACAATGAACCTACGAGCTATGGAGAAGCGATGGTGGGCCCAGATTCCGACGAATGGCTTGGGGCCATAAAATCCGAGAGAGGATCCATGTATAAAAACAAAGTATAGACTTTGGAAGAACTGCTTGATGGTCGTAAGACTTTTGGGTGCAGATGGATTTTAAAAGGAAGACGGACAATGATGGTAAGTGTCACCATTAAGAAAGCTCGACTTGTCGCTAAGATGTTTCCCGGAAGTTCAAGGAGTTGACTACGATGAGACTTTCTAACTCGTAGCGATGCTAAGAGTCTGTTGGAATTATGTTAGCAGTTACTGCAATATTTATGAAATCTTGTAGATAGGATGTCAAAACATTGTTTCCTCGACGATTTTCTTGAGGAAAGGTTGTATGTGATACAACCAGAAGGTTTTGTCAATCCTGAAAGATGCTAACAAGTATGCAAAGCTCCAGCAATCCTTCTAAGGACTGGAGTAAGCATCTCGGAGTTGGAATGTATGCTTTGATGAGATGATCAAAGATTTTGGGTTTATACAAAGTTTATGAGAAACTTGTATTTCCAAAGAAATGAGTGGGAGCACTATAGAATTTTTGATGAGTATATGTTGTTAACATATTGCTGATCAGAAATGGTGTAGAATTTTTGGAAAGCATACAGGGTTATTTGAAAAGTGTTTTTCAATGGAAAACCTGGATTAAGCTACTTGAACATTGGGCATCAAGATCTATAAGTATAGATCAAAAATGCTTAATAGTACTTTCAAATGAATACATACTGTGACAAGATTTTGAAGGAGTTCAAAATAGATCAGCAAAGAAGGAGTTCTTGGCTGTGTTACAAGGTGAGAGTATTGAGTAAGACTCAAGACGTGACCACGGCAGAAGAGAGAGAAAGGACGAAGGTCATCCCCTATGCTTTAGACGTAGACTCTACAATATGCTATGCTATGTACCGCACCTGAAGTGTGCCTTGCCATGAGTCAGTCAAGGGGTACAAGAGTGATCCAGGAATGGATCACATGACAGCGGTCGAACTTATCCTTAGTAACTAGTGGACTAAGGAATTTTCTTTATTATGGAGGTGGTAAAAGAGTTCATCGTAAAGGGTTACATCGATGCAAACATTGACACTAATCCGGATGACTCTGAGAGTTAAACCGGATTCATATAGTAGAGCAGTTATTTGGAATAGCTCCAAGTAGCGCGTGGTAGCTACATCTACAAGATGACATAGAGATTTGTAAAGCACACATGGATCTGAAAGGTTCAGACCCATTGACTAATAAACCTCTCTCACAAGCGAGATATGAACAAACCCCATGGGTATTGGATTCATTACAATCACATAGTGATGTGAACTAGATTATTGACTCTAGTGCAAGTGGGAGACTGTTGGAAATATGCCCTAGAGGCAATAATAAAATGGTTATTATTGTATTTCCTTGTTCATGATAATTGTCTATTGTTCATGCTATAATTGTATTAACTGGAAACCGTAATGCATGTGTGAATACATAGACCACAACATGTCCCTAGTAAGCCTCTTGTTGACTAGATCGTTGATCAATAGATGGTTATGGTTTCCTAACCATGGACATTGGATGTCATTGATAACGGGATCACATCATTAGGAGAATGATGTGATGGACAAGACCCAATCCTAAGAATAGCACAAGATCGCGTAGTTCGTTTGCTAAGAATTTTTCTAATGTCAAGTATCATTTCCTTAGACCATGAGATTGTGCAACTCCCGGATACCGTAGGAATGCTTTGGGTGTACCAAACGTCACAACGTAACTGGGTGGCTATAAAGGTGCACTACAAGTATCTCCGAAAGTGTCTGTTGGGTTGGCACGAATCGAGACTGGGATTTGTCACTCCGTATGACGGACAGGTATATCTGGGCCCACTCGGTAATGCATCATCATAATGAGCTCAATGTGAATAACGAGTTAGCCATGGGATCATGCATTACGGAACAAGTAAAGTGACTTGCCGGTAACGAAATTGAATGAGGTATTGGGATACGATGATCGAATCTCAGGCAAGTAACATACCGATTGACAAAGGGAATTGTATACGGGATTGATTGAATCCCAAACATCGTGGTTCATTCGATGAGATCATCGTGGAACATGTGGGAGCCAATATGGGTATCCAGATCCCGCTATTGGTTATTGGCTGGAGAGATGTCTCGGTCATGTCTGCATGGTTCCCGAACCCGTAGGGTCTACACACTTAAGGTTTGGTGATGCTAGAGTTTTTATTCAAAATAGTATGTAGTTACCGAAGGTTGTTCGGAGTCCTGGATGAGATCCTGGACATGACGATGAGTTCCGGAATGGTCCGGACATGAAGATTGATATATGGGACGAAGGGTATTGGAGTCCAGAATTGTTTCGGGTGTACCGGGTGACGACCAATGTGTCCGAAAGGGGTTTCGGAGGCCCCGTCAAGTGTTGGGGGGGGCCTTTTGGGCCAAGGGGAAGGGGCACACCATCCCACTAAGGGGTTGTGCGCCCCTCCCACCCCATCTCACGTAACGAGGAGAGGTGGGGGCGCCTCCCATAGGGCAGCCTCCCCTCCTGACTTGGGGGGCAAGTCTCCTAGGGGTGGGGCGCCCAAAACCCATCTAGGGTTCCCTCCCTGGCCGCCGCCCCTCCCCTAGATGGGATCTGAAGCGGCCGGCCCCCTCTCCCCTTCTCCTATAAATAGTGGGGCTGGGAGGGCTGCCAGAAGAATTAGACCCCTTCCCTGGCGCAGCCCCTCCCTCCTCCAACTCTTCCTTCTCCTCCGTAGCGCTTGGTGAAGCCCTGCCAGAGAACCACGAGCTCCATCACCACCACGCCGTCGTGCTGTCGGAGTTATCCCTCAACTTCTCCTCTCCCCTTGCAGGATCAAGAAGGAGGAGACGTCCCGGGGCTGTACGTGTGTTGAACGCAGAGGCGCTGTTGTTCGGCGCTTCGATCTGAATCGACCGCGATTTGAATCACTGCATGAACGACTCCGCCAACCACGCTCTTGTAATGCTTCCGCTTAGTGATCTTCAAGGGTATGAAGATGCACTCCCTCTCTCTCGTTGCTAGCATCTCCTAGATTGATCTTGGTGACACGTAGGAAAATTTTGAATTATTGCTACGTTCCCCAACATTTGCTTGCCTCGATAATTTGTTTGCCTATAAGATGCCTATGCATAGGAAGTATGTTAGACTTGGATGTGTTTGTCACGTGCTTTTTGATGCTCTCTTTGTGCTTCAATTCTTATCTTTCATGTGAGCATCGTTGAAATCTTATGCCTAGCTATAAAGCTTTAAAGAAAAGCGCTTGTTGGGAGACAACCCAATATTTTTTCCTGCTGTTATTCAATAAATAATTTATCTAGCCTCTGTTTTGGTTGTGTTTTTTGTGTTTAATTAGTGTTTGTGCCATGTAGAACCGTTGGGAAGGCTTGGGGAAAGTCTTTTTGATCTTGCTGTAAAAAAACAGAAACTTTAGCGCTCACGAGAATTGCAGCCATTTTTCACTGGAGAGTGCTATTTAGTTAATTCTTTTTGCAGATGATTAATAGATAAATTCGTCACGTCCAACAATTTATTTTAGAATTTTTGGGTTTCCATAAGTATTCGAAACCTTCAGATTACTACCGACTGTTCTGTTTTTGACAGATTCTGCTTTTCGTGTGTTGTTTGCTTATTTTGATGAATCTATGGCTAGTAATAGAGTTTATGAACCATAGAAAAGTTAAAATACAGTAGGTTTAACACCAATATAAATCAAGAATGAGTTCATTACAGTACATTGAAGTGGTGGTTTGTTTTCTTTTACTAACGGAGCTCACGAAGATTTTCTTTTAAGTTTTGTGTTGTGAAGTTTTCAAGTTTTGGGTAAGGATTTGATGGATTATGGAACAAGGAGTGGCAAGACACTAAGCTTGGCAATTGCCAAGGCAACCCAGGGTAAAATCCATGGACACCAAAAAGCCTAAGCTTGGGGATGCCCCGGAAGACATCCCCTCTTTCGTCTTCGTCTATCGGTAACTTTACTTGGAGCTATATTTTTATTCGCCACATGATATGTGTTTTGCTTGGAGCGTCTTGTATGATTTGAGTTTTTTGCTTTCTACTTTACCACAATCATCCTTGCTTTACACACCTTTTGGGAGAGACACACATGAATTGGAATTTATTAGAATACTCTATGTGCTTCACTTATATCTTTTGAGCTATATAGTTTTTGCTCTAGTGCTTCGCTTATATATTTTAGAGCACGGAGGTGGTTTTATTTTATAGAAATAATTGATCTCTCATGCTTCACTTATATCATTTTGAGAGTCCTTTGGAACAGCATGGTAATTCACTTTGGTTATAAATTTTAAATGCTAAGAGAAGTTGGATGCTTGATAGATGGTTTTGAGATATAAAGGTGGTAATATTAGAAGTGTGCTAGTTGATTAATTGTGAAATTGATGAATACTTGTGTTGAAGTTGGCAAGTCCCGTAGCATCAACGTATCATGAACGTTATGTGACAAATTTGAAGCATGGGGTGTTCTTTGATCGCTTTCCTTATGAGTGGCGGTCGGGGACGAGCGATGGTCTTTTCCTACCAATCTATCCCCCTAGGAGCATGCGCGTAGTGCTTGGTTTTGATGACTTGTAGATTTTTGCAATAAGTTCTTTATGACTAATGTTGAGTCCATGGATTATACTCACTCTTACCCTTCCATCATTGCTAGCCTCTTCGGTACCGTGCATGGCCCTTCCTCACCTTGAGAGTTGGTGCAAACTTCGCCGGTGCATCCAAACCCCGTGATATGATACGCTCTATCACACATAAGCCTCCTTATATCTTCCTCAAAACAGACACCATACCTACCTATATGGCATTTCCATAGCCATTCTGAGATATATGCCATGCAACTTTCCACCGTTCCATTTATTATGACACGCATCATCATTGTCATATTGCTTTGCATGATCATGTAGTTGACATCGTATTTGTGGCAAAGCCACCATTCATAATTTTTTCATACATGTCACTCTTGATTCATCGCAATCCCGATACACCACCGTAGGCATTCACATAGAGTCATATTTTGTTCTAAGTATCGAGTTGTAATTCTTGAATTGTAATAAAATAAAAGTGTGATGATCATCATTAGAGCATTGTCCCATGTGAGGAAGCATGATGGAGACTATGATTCCCCCACAAGTCGGGATGAGACTCCGGAAAAAAAAAGAGGCCAAAAAAAGAAGGCCCAAATAAAAAAAGAAAAAAAGAAAAAAAATAAATGAGAGAAAAAGAGAGAAGGGACAATGATACTATCCTTTTTCCATACTTGTGCTACAAAGTAGCACCATGATCTTCATGATAGGGAGTCTCTTATTTTGTCACTTTCATATACTAGTGGGAATTTTTCATTAAAAAACTTGGCTTGTATATTCCAATGATGGGCTTCCTCAAATGCCCTAGGTCTTCGTGAGCAAGTGAGTTGGAAGCACACCCACTTAGTTTCTTTGATGAGCTTTCGTATATTTATAGCTCTAGTGCATCCGTTGCATGGCAATCCCTACTCCTTGCATTGACATCAATCAGTGGGCATCTCCATAGCCCATTGATTATCCGCGTCAATGTGAGACTTTCTCCCTTTTTGTCTTCTCACACAACCTCAATCATCATATTCTATTCCACCCATAGTGCTATGCCCATGGTTCACGCTCATATATTGCGTAAAAGTTGAAAGAGTTTGAAAAGGCTAAGTATGAAACAATTGCTTGGCTTGTCATCGGGGTTGTGCATGATGAGAGCATTTTGTGTGACAAAAATGAGGCATGGCCAAACTATATGACTTTGTAGGGATAAGTTTTCTTTGGCTATGGTATTTTGATAAGACATAATTGCTTGATTAGCATACTTGGAGTATTACTATTTTTATGTCAACAATAAACTTTTATCTTGAATCTTTCGGATCTAAACATTCATGCCACAATAGAGAAAAATACATTGAAGAATATTCTAGAAAGCATTCCACATCAAAAATTCTGTTTTTATCATTTACCTACTCGAGGACGAGCAGGAATTAAGCTTGGGGATGCTGATACGTCTCCAACGTATCAATAATTTTTGATTGTTCCATGCTATTATATTATCTATTTTGGATGTTAATGGGCTTTATTTTACACTTTTATATTATTTTTGGGACTAACCTATTAACCGGAGGCCCAGCCCAAATTGCTGTTTTTTTGCTTATTTCAGTGTTTCGTAGAAAAGGAATATCAAACAGAGTCCAAACAGAATGTAACCTTCGGGAACGTGATTTTTGGAACAAATGTGATCCAGAGGACTTGGAGTGGACGTCAAGCAATCAACGAGGCGGCCACGAGGCAGGGGGCGTGCCTACCCCCCCTCGGCGCGCCCTCCCCCTCGTGGGCCCCTCGTAGCTCCACCGACCTACTTCTTCCTCCTATATATGTTCACATACCCTACAAACATCCAGGAGCACCACGAAACCCTATTTCCACCGCCTCAACCATATGTACCCATGAGATCCCATCTTGGGGCCTTTTCCGGAGCTCCGCCAGAGGGGCCATTGATCACGGAGGGCCTCTACATCAACTCCATGGCCCCTCCAATGATGTGTGAGTAGTTTACTTCAGACCTTCGGGTCCACAGCTAGTAGCTAGATGGCTTCTTCTCTCTCTTTGGATCTCAATACAAAGTTCTCCTCGATTCTCTTGGAGATCTATTCGATGTAATCTTCTTTTGCGGTGTGTTTGTCGAGATCCGATGAATTGTGGGTTATGATCAAGTTTATCTATGAACAATATTTGAATCTTCTCTGAATTCTTTTATGTATGATTGGTTTATCTTTGCAAGTCTCTTTGAATTATTAGTTTGGTTTGGCCTACTAGATTGATCTTTCTTGCAATGGGAGAAGTGCACAGCTTTGGGTTCAATCTTGCAGTGCTCGATCCCAGTGATAGAAAGGGAAACGACACGTATTGTATTGTTGCCATCGAGGATAAAAGATGGGGTTTACATCATATTGCATGAGTTTATCCCTCTACATCATGTCATCTTGCTTAAGGCGTTACTCTTTTCTTATGAACTTAATACTCTAGATGCATGCTGGATAGCGGTCGATGTGTGGAGTAATAGTAGTAGATGCAGGCAGGAGTCGGTCTACTTGTCATGGATGTGATGCCTATATACATGATCATACCTAGATATTCTCACAATTATTCGCTTTTCTATCAATTGCTCGATAGTAATTTGTTCGCCCACTGTAATACTTGTGCTATCTTGAGAGAAGCTGGTAGTGAAACCTATGGCCCCCGGGTCTATTTTCCATCATACAAGTTTCCAATCTATTTTATTTTGCAATCTTTACTTTCAATCTATATCATAAAAATACCTAAAATACTTATCTTATTATTATCATGTCTATCAGATCTCACTCTTGCAAGTGGCCGTGACGGGATTGACAACCCCTTTATCGCGTTGGTTGCGAGGTTCTTATTTGTTTGTGTAGGTACGAGGTGACTCGCGCGTGGTCTCCTACTGGATTGATACCTTGGTTCTCAAAAACTGAGGGAAATACTTACGCTGCTTTACTGCATCACCCTTTCCTCTTCAATGGAAAACCAACGCAGTGCTCAAGAGGTAGCAAGAAGGATTTCTGGCGCCGTTGCCGGGGAGATCTACGCCAAGTCAATACATACCAAGTACCCATCACAACTCTTATCCTTCGCATTACATTATTTTCCATTTGCCTCTCGTTTTCCTCTCCCCCACTTCACCCTTGCCGTTTTATTCGCCCTCTTTTTCTGTTTGCCTCTTTCCCGTTTGCTTTGATGTCTTACTTGGCTCGTTTGCTCGTTTGGTTGGAATAGTTGTTTATTTATTGCTAAACAGAGAACCTAAGATATATGGATCCTCATCCGCTTGCTAATATTTTTAAGAGATCCAATTATGATGAACCAATTGCTAGTGATTTTTGTGCACTAGATTATCTTTATGAAGTTTTGCTTGAAATTCATGAATCTGAAAATTGCGATGAAGTACATTATGGAGTGATTCACGATAGATCTTTGAATAAAAAGCATGATTGCAATGATGATAGTATAGATTCTATTAATGTCAATTGTGCTTATAATATGCAAAACCCTAAGCTTGGGGATGCTAGTTTTGCTATGTCTACTACTTGTTGCAATGATCATGATTGGGGTGATTCTTCTTTTGATCTTGAAAATTTATTTAAGCCGGCGGATCTCGGGTAGGGGGTCCCGAACTGTGCGTCTAAGGCGAATGGTAACAGGAGGCAGGGGACACAAAGTTTTACCCAGGTTCGGGCCCTCTTGATGGAGGTAAAACTGTACGTCCTGCTTGATTAATATTGATGATATGGGTAGGACAAGAGTAGATCTACCATGAGATCAGAGAGGCTAAACCCTAGAAGCTAGCCTATGGTATGATTGTGTGTTATTGTTGCGTCCTACGGACTAAAACCCTCCGGTTTATATAGACACCGAAGGGGGCTAGGGTTACACAAGGTCGGTTACAAAGGAGGAGATATACATATCCGTATTGCCTAGCTTGCCTTCCACGCCAAGTAGAGTCCCATCCGGACACGAGACAAAGTCTTCAATCTTATATCTTC
Organism: Triticum urartu; assembly: GCF_003073215.2. NCBI lineage: Eukaryota > Viridiplantae > Streptophyta > Magnoliopsida > Poales > Poaceae > Triticum > Triticum urartu. The sequence continues at coordinate 133,314,261 of NC_053024.1, read as the reverse complement.
ATAGTCCAACAGTCCGGCCAAAGGATATAGTCCGGCTGTCCGGAGACCCCCTAATCCAGGACTCCCTCAGTAGCCCCCGAACCAGGCTTCAATGACGATGAGTCCGGCGCGCAGTGTTGTCTTCGGCATTGCAAGGCGGGTTCTTCTCCAACTTTCAAGTGTTCGTAAGCAGTGTCCGGCTCCATAAATGTTGAACCTCTCGGCTTCTGTGCCCAATAAGGGCTATCTCCCACACGTCGAATGAATGCGAGGCGCCAGGGCATTTTTACATTCGCCCCCCTAGCCACATAAATAAATTGTCTATTAAAGGGATGGGGATTCTTAGATCCGATCCATATCATCCTCCCCCAACGAGAATTCACCAGAGCATGTTGTGGAAAGATCCATTCCAGCATGGCCGACCTCCGCAGCTCCTCCTCCCGCCCCCGTAGCCCTAAGCCCGGTGATTGGGAGAGATGTTCAGTCCCGCATAGTCGATTAGTCGAGCTACAGACTAAGGGATTTCTCCCTCCGGCGTATATGGTGCCCGTTCAAGCCAGCTCGCCACCTACAATGGCGGGGCGCAAGCGGAGAGCCTTCCTTGTCCCTCCATGGGAGAACGGGTCTGCCTTGTTCCTTATTTACTAAGGGGACTCGGATTTCCAATTCATCCGTTCCTCCGCAGGCTCCTGGAGTTCTACGGCCTCCAATTACACAATCTCACCCCTGCCTCCATTCTACATATCGCCGGCTATGTTGCTCTCTATGAGTTGTTCCTGGGCTACGAGGCTCACTTCGAGCTGTGGAAAAGGCTATTCTGCCTTGTCCCTCGCACACAGAGGGAATCACTTTATCAAGTGGGCGGAGCCGAAATGTGGCGCATCGCCGATACCGGATACCTGTCCGGTACCCTGAAGAAGTCGTCCGAAGACTAGCCTTCAGAATGGTTCTACATGGAGGACGTCACCCTTCCGGACCCTGTTCGGCAAGGTCTTCCTGAGTTCAACAATGCTCCTCTGAAGAAGCGCCGAAGTTGGCGCCCATGGAGCCCCCAGGCGAAATACAACGGAGAAGTCCTTTATCTGATGAACCGGATCAAAGCACTGGCTCGATCAGGATTGACAATAATCGAAGTTATGTCGATTTTCATAATGCGGGGAGTGCAGCCACTTCAATATCATGGGCGCCCCTTGTGGTGTTATAATGGGGCAGATGAAGCCCATCCGGACAATGTTGCCGCTCTAGCAAAGATTCTGTCCGAACTGTTCAAGGGTGAGGAGGAAGAGTTCACCCGCATCAAGCCACGGGATGAATTCTCCATGTACAATCCTCCAAGCTGGGTAAGTTATATCTCCCTACTCCAATTTTTCCCGCATTCTTTGTCGTAAGTATTCACCTTGCCACTTTGCGGCAGGAACTGCGAAAAGCCATAAAGGAGGTCAGCAGCCCTTCTCCACAACCGGAGGACCCTGACCAGGCCCTCGACTCCGGACTCGAAGAAGATTCGGTTATATCCGTGGAGCTGATAGACCGGAAGTTCTGTCAGTTAAGCTGCGACGATGCCATGGTGGCCATTACGGCCGACTATCCCGGACTGCTCCCTACATTGCACGTAAGAAAAACCAAAAATCCCAACTCCAAAACTACGATGCCCTTTTAGACACTTCACCCACCATATACACATGGCATTTTACAGGGAAGGCATTCGGGACGCCCTGCCGAACCCACGACAACGCGCCAACAGGAGGTGTCGTGGTTCTAACTCTGACAGTTATGTAGGGGGGTGAGTATGGAGAGGCTAGATCCTAGCTATTGGGAAGTTGTTACACGCGAGGTTTATGAGTTCAGGCCCTTCTCGGAGGAAGTAATAGCCCTACGTCTCGGAGCCCGGAGGCGGTCGACTGGATTATGTGTGTATAGATTACAGGGGTGCGAACCCTTCTTACTGAGGAGGGGGGTGGCTTATATAGAGTTCGCCGACCCCCTCCTGCCCTCAGTAATGCAGGGTTTTAAAGTACATTTAAGATGGGGCATTACTGGTAACGCCTATATAAAGTGCTGTAATGACCATGAAGACTACTTAACAGCTGACCGTTTGCTTACGGAGTGACTGTAGATCTCCTGGCAGTCGAGTGTCTTGAACCCGTCGAGTGGAGTACCTTCAAGTCGATTGATGGGTGATTTCTTCTAGGGATGTCCTTGGGTAGGACTCTTTGGGACGGGTCCGTGCTCCTACCCCAGGTACATAGCTTCATCATTAGCCCCCGAATGGATCGAGGTTAGAGTGGGGGAAGAGTTGGGGATCCTTTCCGACCGGTTCTTCGAGGTTGTAAGAGTGCCTCGCTTAGGGTCAGTTGTCGCGGACGTCGTCACCAACCTCTTTCAGTCGCCTTGATCCATTCCAGGCCCTTCGTCGAGTGAATATCCTTGCTTGTGACATGCCGAGTGTTGGTACGAGCGGGATACTCTGTTTTTGGCAAGCGGTTCTGCGGCCCGCGGATCTCACGGGATTTGGAATTTGGGAAGCGCGCAGGATGGGAGTAGCCGCAGTAATCGGAAGTGAAAAAGCGGAAACTCCTCGATCCTCGCGTCGCCTTTTTCGCCACGTACTGCGCGCGTGTCTGTTGCGGGATTTGACTGGGCTGCCTGGGCCTACCGGTCAGTCACTCGGGAGCAGCCCCTTATAAGTTGCCGGCTCGGGGTTTCCAAGCCGCGCGCTTCTCTTCTGCTTCCTTCTTCCTTTCTTCCTCTCTCCCTTCGCCAGCTCTCCTGCGACCCTCGGCCGTACCCTAGCGCCGTTAGCCCGTGCGAGACCTCGCCGGCGACGATGGTGAAGGGCAAGACCACTGCTTTGGAGGGCGTGAAGAAGGCGGCGGCGGGGAAAGGAAAGAAGTCTTCGCGAGGTGGATCTTCCTCCCGGACCACCCTGCCCAAGGGTTGGATTCAAGGCGATTGGATGCCATTGGTGCTCCGGCAGGAAGATCTCGACGACATGGTCGAGGGAGGAGCCATTCCCCACGAGGCCGCGCGTCTCCCGGGGAGGGAGATTGAGCCGCAACCCCGCGATGGTGAGTGCGTGCTCCTCGCCACCCACATCGACCGAGGGTTTTCTCTGCCTCCCCATCCATTCTTCCGGAGCTTCTTGAATTTCTTCGGAGCGCAGCTCCATCACTTTACCCCCAATTCCATAGTCTACCTTGCCGCGGTCATTTCCATGTGCGAGGCCTTCCTGGGTTGCCGTCCGCATTGGGGGCTTTTCAAGCATATCTTTACTTGCCGCTCTCAGTCGGTGAAGAAGGCCAAGTCGAGTGACGAGAAGACGCAAGTCATCCAGTTGTGCAGGGGTCTGGCGATCCAGACGAGGGGGAAGAGCTGTTTCCCCTCTATCACCTTCCCGGAGTCGGTCCGCGGCTGGCAGTCGACCTGGTTCTACTGCCAGGACCAGGCGACCCCCGGGCAGTCGACCGGTCTTCCTCCTTTTTCACTCGACCGAGCCGAGAAGCCTATCTCCCTGAAGGTCACGCCGGAGGAAAGTGCCCAAGTCAAGGTATTGGCGGGTCGAGTGGTTGAACTTTTCCGTGAGGGGGTGACTGGGATGGACTTGTTAGAGGTCTTTCTCCAGAGGCGCATCCTACCGCTCCAGGCGCGAGACCATCCGATGTGGCTGTATTCTGGCCTTGACGACACCACTCGGATCCACCCGGAGGAGGTCGCCAATGAGATGCTAGAGGGGTGTCTGTCAAGCATCACGGGGAACAAAGACAACCCCCGAGGAGCCAGAAGGGTGATTCCACTCGACAACTCATATGAAGTGGATCAGGTATGTCTTTGTGTCGGATATCTGGCCTTCTGTATTAGTCTTCTTTGTGTAAGTCGACTGACTTTCGTCCTGTCCGTTGTCCTCCAGGCTACCACTGAAATGTACTCGACGCCCAACGGGGCACAAAGGCCGACCGAGGAAGGTGAGGGGAGCGGAGGCGAGAGCGGGGACGACCAGGTCGAGTGGGAGTCCGACGGTGAGGAAGAGGAGGGCGACGACATCTTCTCCAGTGAGGAGGAGGAGGAGGAGGCTGAACCCTCCCAGCCGGAGGGACGGTCCAAGCTCGCCCACGATCCAGCGCAGGAACGTGGCAAGGCGGCCGCTCCTGTTGGGCAGTCGTCGAAACGCCCTCGGACTTCTTCTCCTCCGCCGACCGGGAAGGCTCCCAAGCACCCACGAACGGCGCCATCTAAGCCGCCCAAGGCCTTGCCCAAAATGAAGATAGCTGTTCCCACCATTTCGGGGTAACAACAACACTTGCTTTCCTTTGTCGATTGTGGACGGATCCTTGGTCGATTCACTGGGCCAACTGACTAACTTTCGAGATTTGCAGTGGTGCAACTTCTGAGGTCTCCGCCAGGAACGACGACGAAGAGATGGAGGACGCTGTCACCTCCAACCCTGGTACGATCACTGCCGTCCTGCTTACGAGTCGACTGAAGCGTTGGTCTATTGAATGTTTTCCTTGCAGCTCCTCCTCATGTTATCGACCTCCCGGACGACGACGACAACACACCACTGAGGGTGAAGAGGAAGAAGAAGGTGTTGGCTGGCAAGGCTCCGCAATCCACTCCCGCGCCTGAGGCTGCAGTTCGGGATGATGGCGAACCCACTCGGGCTTCCGTGACTTTCGCTGTTCCTTTGACGAGTGTGTAGCCTTCAGCGTCGACTGCAGATCCGTCTTCGCTTTTTGCTGCATACCCCGTCCCTGAGGACCAAGCGGCTGCTGCGAAGGAGGCTGTACGCCAGGCTGGAGTCATGATGGAGCAGGTAAAAGTGGCTCGGGAGGCTTGCCAGGCGGCTTACGACGCAAGCTCGGCTCTTCAGAGCAATGTCCAGGTCAGTCGACTTCAACACTTGGTCTGTTTTGGTATGTTCTTTGAAGAATCTCTTTTCCGAAGATCTTTAAGTTTGTACACCCACTGGGTGTTTTTTTTCTTTTGGACGAGTGGGGGCACGCTAAGTGCACCCACTGGGTGTAGTCCCCAAGACTACGGTCGACTGCCGGCGGTCGGCTGTAGTCTTTAAATTGAGTCGTAGTTGAGTTTCTTCGCTCTGTCTGATCGGGCCATGTCGAATGGAAGTCGACTGCGGGCAGTCGACGTCTTTCTCTCTTTTTTTTACTGGGTGTAGGCTTATTGTCTCTCAGCTGCTCGGAAGCAACTTGTCTTTGACTCGACTTCAGGGGTCGGTCGGGTGGTCCTTGACTCGAATTCAGGGGTCGGTCGGGTGGGATAGGAACCGGTGGGGGCACACTAAGTGCACCCACTGGGTGTAGTCCCCGAGACTATGGTGGACTGCTGGCAGTCGACCGTAGTCTTAGTATTTATTGTCTTTGTTGCTCTTCTTCTTTTTTTTACTGAGATTGCAACTCCTCCCCTTCGACTTCAGAAGTCTTGTGATCTTGGAACCCGCTTGGCTAACCTGGAGAAGCAGCAAATTCAAGTGAACCTCGATCTGGAGCTGGCCAGGACGGAGCTGCAGAAGGTCAGAGACGGCGCCGCAGGTAAGACGCCTTTGTCGACTGGTTAGTTTTCAGGCTTGAGTATCTCTTCGCTTTCTCCGACTCAATCATCATTTTTGCAGAAAAACTCAAAGAAGCTCTGGCGAAGAAGGATCAGGACTTGGCTGCTGCCCGTAAGGAGGCTGATGATAAGACCGCTCTTGCCGCGCAGAAGCTGGCTTCGGTCGACCAATTAGAAGGGGAGAACACCAAGTTGAAGACCGCTCTGAAGGAAGCCAACAGGGAGTGTTCGCGTTGGAAGAAGGAGCACCTCACCCTGACCGAGAAGATGGAAAGCATCGCTCGCAGGAGAGACGACCTGGAGAGCTACTTGAGGAGCTTTGCCAAGAAGCTGTACATCAAGCTCGAAGGTGCACAATCAGTTCCGACTGGTTCTTTTTGTGTCGACTCAGTTTTATGAAATTTGACTTATCTTTGGGTCGTGCATGCAGAACTTTGCCAGAACTTCGAAGAGGAGACCGGGCGGATCGAAACAGGTTTGGGTCCAATCAACTCTCCGGTGCAAGACGAAGCTGCCATGAACCTGCTCCGACTGGAATCCCGCGTTGACGGCGTCGTGGATTACTTGGCTCGACTGAAGGTCGCCATGACGCGGATCGACCCGACGCTTTGGCCAGAGTCCACGCTCGAGAACGATCTCGAGTCTCTGATGACTCGACTCAACGGAATCCCTGACCGAGTGCAAGAGTGGAAGAAGTCTTCAGCTCGGTGTGGTGCCGACGTGGCTCTGTCTCTGGTCCGCGTCCATTGCAAGGAGGTGCGGGAGGAGAAGCTGGCCGCCATCCAAGTTGCCAACACGAGGAAGCACAACTTCCAGGACTTCATGGGATCGACTTGGATGAGTTTGTCGCCCCTGCCAGTCCTCCTCCTGAGGAATGAAAAAACTTGCCTCGGGATGCCGAGTGTATTTTGTAATCCGTTAAACTCTGCCTTAAATTTGCCTCGGAATGCCGAGTGGAAGTGTAACAGTTAAACTCTGCCGAGCTGTGGGCTCGAGTACTTTGATCTGAGGTCTCTCGGATATTTTAGGCTTTATTTGAACTTGATTTGTCGTTGAATCTCTTTGTGGATGACCCGTCGAGTGGGATTTGATCTTCACTCGAAATAACTTTGTGTCTGTGGTGCAGCTCCGAAGGAGAAGGTGGCGGTCGACCTGCCCCTCGTCGTCCTTGGGAAATGAGAAGTGTTTCATACTTAGGTGAGTGCGGGACTGCAGCTAAGCCCCCGAGTGGGAGGTTTGCTCTCCACTCGGTAGGATTTTTCAAACTTAGGCGAGCGCTGACCGCAGCTAAGTCTCTTCGTAAGAGAACTTAGGCGAGTGTTGTACTGCAGCTAAGCCCCCGAGTGGGAGGTTTGCTCTCCACTCGGTAGGATTTTCAAACTTAGGCGAGTGCTGACCGCAGCTAAGTCTATTCGTAGGAGAACTTAGGCGAGTGCTGGACTGCAGCTAAGCCTCCGAGTGGGAGGTTTGCTCTCCGCTCGGTAGGATTTTTCAAACTTAGGCGAGTGCTGACCGCAGCTAAGTCTCTTCGTAGGAGAACTTAGGCGAGTGATGGACTGCAGCTAAGCCCCCGAGTGGGAGGTTTGCTCTCCACTCAGTAGGATTTTTCAAACTTAGGCGAGTGCTGACCGCAGCTAAGTCTCTTCGTAGGAGAACTTAGGCGAGTGCTGGACTGTAGCTAAGCCTCCGAGTGGGAGGTTTGCTCTCCACTCAGTAGGATTTTTCAAACTTAGGTGAGTGCTGACCGCAGCTAAGTCTCTTCGTAGGAGAACTTAGGCGAGTGCTGGACTGCAGCTAAGCCTCCGAGTGGGAGGTTTGCTCTCCGCTCGGTAGGATTTTTCAAACTTAGGCGAGTGCTGACCGCAGCTAAGTCTCTTCGTAGGAGAACTTAGGTGAGTGCTGGACTGCAGCTAAGCTCCCGAGTGGGAGGTTTGCTCTCCACTCGGTAGGATTTTTCAAACTTAGGCGAGTGCTGACCGCAGCTAAGTCTCTTCGTAGGAGAACTTAGGCGAGTGCTGACCGCAGCTAAGCCCCCGAGTGGGAGGTTTGCTCTCCACTCGATAGGATTTTTCAAACTTAGGCGAGTGCTGACCGCAGCTAAGTCTCTTCGTAGGAGAACTTAGGCGAGTGCTGACCGCAGCTAAGCCCCCGAGTGGGAGGTTTGCTCTCCCCTCTGTAGGATTTTTCAAACTTAGGCGAGTGCTGACCGCAGCTAAGTCTCTTCGTAGGAGAACTTAGGCGAGTGCTGACCACAGCTAAGCCCCCGAGTGGGAGGTTTGCTCTCCACTCGGTAGGATTTTTCAAACTTAGGCGAGTGCTGACCGCAGCTAAGTCTCTTCATAGGAGAACTTAGGCGAGTGCTGGACTGCAGCTAAGCCCCCGAGTGGGAGGTTTGCTCTCCACTTGGTAGGATTTTTTTTTGAACTTAAGCGAAACGGGTTCGCGGCTAAGTCACCCACTGGGGGTTCTCGCATGTAAACAGAAGTGACAGCAATCATTGGAACACTCTTGACTTTGATAAAAATGAACTGCGGAAGTTTCTCTTATTACATCTTTATGGGAAGGAACTTAAGTATAAAAGGGGCGGAGTAGTTCCGCATTCCAAGCTCGCGGCTCGTCAATCTGGCGATCAACATTGTAGAGGTGATACGCTCCGTTGTGGAGGACTCTAGTGATGATGAAGGGGCCTTCCCAAGTAGGAGCAAGCTTGTGTGGTTTCTGTTGATCCACTCGGAGGACCAAATCTCCTTCTTGGAAGGCTCGGCTCTTCACATGCCGGGCATGGAATCGACGCAAGTCTTGCTGATAAATGGTCGATCTGATCATGGCCATCTCTCTTTCTTCTTCCAGGAGGTCTACTGCATCTTGTCGAGCCTGTTCTGCTTCATCTTCGGTGTAAAGCTCGACTCGGGGAGCGTTGTGAAGGAGATCACTTGGCAGAACGGCTTCGGCTCCATAAACAAGAAATAATGGGGTTTTTCCAGTCGACCGGTTAGGGGTGGTCCTTAATCCCCACAGAACTGACGGAAGCTCGTCGACCCAGGCACCTGCTGCATGCTTGAGATCACGCATTAGCCGAGGCTTTAGTCCTTTGAGGATCAGACCATTTGCTCTTTCAGCTTGTCCATTCGACTGGGGATGGGCGACTGACGCATAGTCGACACGAGTGCCTTGAGAGGCGCAAAAGGCTCTGAACTGGTCTGAATCGAAGTTTGACCCATTGTCAGTGATGATGCTGTGAGGGACTCCATATCTGAATGTTAGTCCTCTGACGAAACTAATAGCAGTGCCAGCATCGAGGTTCTTGATGGGTTTAGCTTCAATCCACTTGGTAAACTTGTCGACTGCCACAAGCACATGGGTGAAACCGCTCCTGCCTATTCTCAGAGGATCGACCATGTCCAGTCCCCAGACAGCGAAGGGCCAGACGAGTGGAATGGTCTTCAGGGCTGATGCGGGCTTGTGGGACATGTTGGAGTAGAACTGACACCCCTCACACTTGTCAACTATCTCCTTTGCCATCTCATTCGCTCTTGGCCAGTAAAATCCCGCCCGGTATGCTTTGGCCACAATGGTTCGGGAGGACGCATGGTGACCGCAGGTCCCCGAATGGATCTCATCAAGGATCATCTGACCTTCTTCCGGAGTTATGCACTTCTGACCGATTCCAGTCGCGCTTTCTCTGTACAACTGCCCCTTTATGACTGTGAAGGCCTTGGATCGGCGGACGATCTGTCGAGCCTCTTCCTTGTCCTCTGGGAGCTCTTTCCTTAGGATATACGCGATGTATGGTATCGTCCAGTCGGGAGTGATGGCCAAGACTTCCATGATCAGGTCGACCACAACAGGAACTTCGACTTCAGTCGGATCTGTGGCACTTTTCGGTTGTGGGGCTTCTTCTGTGAAAGGATCCTCCTGGACTGACGGCGAGCGGATGTGCTCCAAAAACACATTGCTGGGAATGGCTTCTCTCTTGGAGCCTATCTTTGCCAGATCATCGGCTGCTTGATTTTTGAGTTGGGGGATGTGATGAAGCTCTAACCCCTCGAATTTCTTTTCTAGCTTTCTCACTGCGTTGCAATAACCATTCATAGCCGGGCTTCTGACGTCCCACTCCTTCATTACCTGATTAACCACCAAATCTGAGTCGCCGTAGACCATGAGGCGACAGACGCCGAGTGAAATGGCCATGCGCAATCCATACAGAAGCGCTTCATACTCTGCTTCATTGTTGGAGGAATCGAAGTGAATCTGGAGGACGTATCTGAGCTTTTCTCCTCGGGGGAGACTAGAACTACCCCAGCACCGGAACCATTCAGCATCTTAGATCCATCGAAGAACATGGTCCAGTGCTCCGAGTGAACTTGAGTCAGAAGCTGCTGTTCAATCCACTCGGCGACGAAATCTGTGATTGCTTGGGACTTAATAGCCTTCTTTGCTTCAAACCTGATATCTAAGGGAAGGAGTTCAATCGCCCACTTGGCCACTCGACCAGTTGCATCTCTGTTATGCAGTATCTCTGACAGTGGGGCGTCGCTGACGACTGTAATGGAGTGGTCAGAGAAGTAATGTGCAACCTTCTTCGTGGTCATGTAAATCCCATATACAAGCTTCTGGTAGTGAGGGTATCTTTGTTCTGAAGGGGTCAAAACTTTAGACAGATAATAGACTGGGCGCTGAACTCTGAAGGCCTTTCCTTCTTCTTCCCGCTCGATCGTGAGTACTGTACTGACAACTTGTCCCGTGGCCGCAATGTACAGCAGCAGAGGCTCTTTGCTGATTGGGGCAGCAAGCACCGGCTGGGTGGAGAGCAGAGCTTTGAGTTCTGCAAACGCTGCGTCAGCTTCTGGAGTCCACTCGAACTTGTCAGACTTCTTCATCAGTCGGTAGAGAGGCAACGCCTTTTCACCGAGGAGAGAAATGAATCGACTTAAAGCGGCCAAGCAGCCTGTAAGCTTTTGGACATCGTGCACGCGTACAGGACGCTTCATCCGGAGTATGGTGCCAATTTTCTCAGGATTGGCGTTGATCCCTCGTTCGGAAACGAGAAAACCGAGTAACTTTCCGCCTGGAACTCCGAATGTGCATTTTGATGGATTGAGCTTGATATCATACCTCCTGAGGTTGGCAAAGGTTTCGGCAAGGTCAGCTCGCAGGTCGGAACCTTTGCGTGACTTGACCACAATATCATCCATGTATGCCTCCGCATTCCGACTGATTTGAGTGAGTAAACACTTCTGAATCATTCTCATGAATGTGGCTCCGGCGTTCTTGAGGCCGAACGGCATAGTGACATAACAGAAGCATCCGAATGGGGTGATGAAAGCTGTATTGATTTCGTCGGGTCCATACAGACGGATCTGATGGTACCCGGAATAAGCATCTAGAAAAGACAGTCTCTCGCACCCCGCAGTCGAGTCGACTATTTGGTCGATGCGAGGGAGAGGAAAATGATCTTTCGGGCAGGCCCGATTGATATGTTTGAAATCAATGCACATGCGAAGTGACTTGTCCTTCTTGGGGACCATGACGACATTGGCGAGCCACTCGGAGTGGTAAATTTCTCGGATGAACTCTGCTGCTAAGAGCCGAGCCACCTCCTCGCCAATGGCTTGCTTCTTCTGGACGGCGGACCGCCGAAGATGTTCCTTCACAGGCTTGAATTTTGGGTCGACCCGTAGACGGTGCTCAGCTAGCCCCCTGGGAACTCCAGGCATGTCGGAGGGTTTCCATGCGAAGATGTCCCAGTTCTCATGGAGGAGCTGGATGAGCGCTTCTTCCTATTTGGAGTCAAGCGTCGTTGAGATGTGAGTCGGGGCAGCATCGGGGTCGGTCGGGTGAATGTCGACTGTTTTTGTTTCACCGGACGACTGAAAAGCTGATTCTGAAACAGGCTTCTTGGCTCGTAGCAACTCGCTTGGGTCGGCAGTCTTTTGGTACTCTTGCAGCTCGACCACTGCCATCTGAGCATCTGCAATCTTTGAGCCCTTCTGAAAGCACTCTTCCGCCTTCTTCCGATTGCCTGTGACAGTGATCACACCTTTGGGGCCAGGCATCTTCAGTTTGAGGTACACGTAACATGGCTGGACCATGAAGCGTGCGTAAGCTGGCCTGCCCAAAATGGCGTGATAAGCACTTTGGAAGTCCACGACCTCGAATGTCAACTTTTCCTTGCGGTAATTCTTTGAATCACCGAAAACCACATCAAGAGCGATCTGGCCGAGTGATTGGGCTTTCTTCCCAGGAATGACTCCATGGAAACTCATGTTACTGGTGCTGAGTCTGGACATCGGAATGCCCATTCCTTTCAATGTTTCAGCATACAGTATGTTCAGGCCACTGCCTCCATCCATCAGGACTTTAGCCAGTCGAGTGCCTTCAACAATTGGGTCGACCACCAAAGCTTGCCTCCCAGGGGTGGCAATGTGCGTCGGGTGATTAGATTGGTCGAATGTGATGGCAGTCTGAGACCACTTCAGGTAACTGGGTGTTGCCGGGGCAACCTTGTTCACCTCTCGGTTAATGACTTTCAGTCGACTTTTGCTTTCGACATCGGCAAAAATCATTAGGGTGGAATTGACTTGGGGGTATCCATCGTCACTGTCTTCCTTGTCCTCGACTCTGTCCGACTCTTTTTCCTTATCCTTGGACTGTTTTCCTTGGAGCTGCTGGATCAGGAGCCGGCACTGTCGAGTGGTATGCTTTGGGTAAATAAAATTACCCTCTTCATCCTTCTTGGTGTGAATGTGACATGGCAGATCCAAAACATCATTTCCGTCTTGATCCTTGACTTTTTTGGGCTTCCAGGTGCCCTTGGGTTTTCCCTTGAAGTTTCCCTGGGCTACGGCCAGGGCCTCTCCAGGAGCGGCTGGCTCGGCCTTCCGCTTCTGCTTCCGACTGGAATTGCCTCCAGTTTCCTGGGCGATTGCTTTCTGCTTGCCACTCCGGAGTCGATCTTCGTCTTCTCCGTTAGCATACTTGGTGGCAATCTCCATCATCCGATTCAGAGACATCTCTCTAGTTCGACCGAACTTCAGATTCAACTCTCTGTATTTAACACCTTCCTTGAAGGCACAAACCGCTTGATGGTCCGGCACGTTCTCAACCGAGTGATGCAGCATGATCCACCTCTGGATGTATTCCCTCAGAGTTTCATTCGGCTTCTGCACGCAAGACCGCAGCTCGGTTAGGCCTGCAGGTCGCTTGCATGTTCCTTCAAAGATTGTGATAAACACTCGGGAGAGGTCCTCCCAAGTGTAAATGCTGCTGGGTGCCAACTGATTTAGCCATGCTCTGGCCAAGCCCTCTAACATGAGAGGCACATGCGTCATGGCCACCTCGTCATTGCCACCGCCAATCTGTACAGCCACTCGGTAATCTTCGAGCCAGGTGTCAGGCTTAGATTCACCGGTGAACTTGCCGATTCCAGTCGCTAACCTGAAATTGGGAGGTATCACTGCGGCTCTGATGGCTCGACTAAAACACTCTGGCCCTGAAGCACGTACTCTGCTGCTGGCAGGCGCATCTCTGTTGTGGCCTTCTCGATGAGCTCTGTTCCTGTCAACCAAACCTTGAACGAGGATGGATCTCGCATCAAAGCCTAGGTCTCTAGGGTCGACTGGAATCCTCTGCCCAACACTATGAGGGCGTCTGTCATCTTGCCGTCGAGGCGCATATGACCCACTCCTCGGGGGAGGGGTTGGCACTCGACGTCGATCATCACGGTCGAATCGGTGATCATACTGCTCATTCCTCCTGTACTGATCATGCTGGCCACCATGTCCCTCACGCCTCGGGGGCGATCTCGGGCTGTGAGCTGACTCGACTGTATCTGTTGCGACAGACCGACTGTGGATCCTATTCCGCGACTGTGAGACAGCGGAATTCTGGTCTCCCGCCGCCCGGAGCAATGCTCTGATCTGTAACACGCCCCTGCCAGCTTCCGACTGGGAGGGCTGAATCGATTCTGCTATACGGGCCGCGGCAGCCATATTCTGAACTAGGGTTCGATATACCTGCGTCGGCGGGAAGAGCTGGCGTCGACTAGACTCGGGAGCCCACTGACGCGCTTGCTCGTCGAGTGCTCGCTGGAGATTCTCCAGTCGAGTGCGCTCGGCCAAGTTGGCCAAACGCGCGTCCTCCAAGGCCCGGGCCTCGGGGGTCTCTCCGACGATAGGAGTGCGGAGCGCGTCCATGTTCCGGCGGCGAAGCTCCTCTCACTGCAATGACGTGAGAGGTTCGGGGAGATACTCGTCGTGGGGATGTGACGGATCGCCCCACCCGCGCCTCCATCAGTGCGAGGGAAACCAGGGGGACTGTGTGTTCCATCGACCGCCAGAACCTTAGCCGCTGGATCACTGCTGTCGCACTCGGATGCGGTCTCCACGGAGCCAGTCGACAGGTCGAACAGGCCGTAGAGGGATTCGACGGGCTCGATGGCCGCGACTTGCGGGGCTGCCGATTGGCGGGCTACGACGTGCCTCACCCACCGCTGAAGTCTTAACCGACCGGAGCGCTTGCGCTGGTGGGAGACAGGGCGGGGAGACGATATGGGGGCCGACCCATATTGGGTCGACGGTTGCCGCAGGAGGACGCCACGAACGCATGCGCGGAAATGTGTCGCACCGCGGGCGGGGAGCGCGTCGATGTCGAGCGGTGCCTCCTGAAGCCAGGCAGAGTCGTCGACGATGAAGGTGAGCGCGCCGAGACGGATCTCGCGGTCCTCCACCAAAACTCCGCAATAAAACATGATCAAAGGGATCGAGAAAAATCACAACTTCTCCAACTAAGCGCTAAGATTCCTGCCCCACGGTGGGCACCAACTGTCGTGGTTCTAACTCTGACAGTTATGTAGGGGGGTGAGTATGGAGAGGCTAGATCCTAGCTATTCGGAAGTTGTTACACGCGAGGTTTACGAGTTCAGGCCCTTCTCGGAGGAAGTAATAGCCCTACGTGTCGGAGCCCGGAGGCGGTCGACTGGATTATGCGTGTATAGATTATAGGGGTGCGAACCCTTCTTACTGAGGAGGGGGGTGGCTTATATAGAGTTCGCCGACCCCCTCCTGCCCTCAGTAATGCAGGGTTTTAAAGTACATTTAAGATGGGGCGTTACTGGTAACGCCTCTAATAAAGTGCTGTAATGGCCATGAAGACTACTTAACAGCTGACCGTTTGCCTACGGAGTGACTGTAGATCTCCTGGCAGTCGAGTGTCTTGAACCCGTCGAGTCGAGTACCTTCAAGTCGATTGATGGGTGATTTCTTCTAGGGATGTCCTTGGGTAGGACTCTTTGGGACGGGTCCGTGCTCCTACCCCAGGTACATAGCTTCATCAGGAGGCACCGAGGCCGGGTAGGCCAAAAAGGAAGGCGGTCAGGACGGAGACACCGGCGCAAAGGTATAACAAACCCCGCTCCGTGGTTATCGTCTTTCTTGAAATATAATGATGCCCGCATTTCTTTAAAAGAAAAAACGCTCGCCGGAATATGTCCGGGGATGTCACTAATCATGCTTCCACCAGCTGGGCACCAAGACTGGACATAGAGGCGGAAGCCGATATGGGGCAGGCGCCGGATAATCCCCCTACGGAGGATGCGGATAGATTATCCGCTACTAACTCAGAAGTGGAAAGCACCATGAACCATAGGCGCCGCCAGGCCGTACTCTGGGACGCTTGTTTCTCACCAGAGGCATTTGATGCCTTTACTTCCGGAGAGGCGTACCTCCGTGCTGCTCAAGATGGCCTAGCCAGAGCCACAGATCAATATGTAAAGGATGTACGGGTAAGTGAATCTGACGATTCATATGTATCAGTAGCCCCTGAGACTTGAGATAGTTAGCAGAACTGATTTAAGGATCATCTTTATTGTGCAGGTTATTACAGAGAAGAATACTAGGCTAACACAGGAGCTAGAGGAATGCAAGACCCAACTACGGGCTGCTATGGCTGCATTGCAGGAACCGAAAAAGTCTCCTGCTGGTAACATTTATTTTAAGGAGTGATAGTTGCCATATAAGGTGCGGCATGGCTGCAGATCTAACAACAGATGTTGCAGATGAATCCGGAGAAAATCCGGAGGACCAGCTTGTTATGCGACAGCTAGAGGCTAGCAAACGCGTGCTGACTGAGGTTAGGCGGGAGAAAAACAATCTCCAGGACGCCAATATTAAGCTGAGCGTGGAACTAAAAGACGTTTGGGGCCAGCTTGCCGACTCCGAGAAGGAGAATAAGCGGCTTCGGTGCGGCATTTTCAGTAAGTGCTTGAACGAATCCTTCTAAAGGAATTCGGCGAAGAAGCCAACTAACAGCGTTATGTCTGTAGGTATGCTGACGGGTCGTCCCGTGGAGGAAATGCCCGGGTCTGCGGGTGATCTTCTATCCGAGCTGTCACATCTGCACGAACAAGTTCGGCAGGTGATGCAAGGTGTTGCCCAAGCTTTGTGGCCATCCGTCTCCCTGCCAGAGGGCGTTGCAGAGCTTACGGAGAAGCTCAAGGGAGCACGACGGCGCCTACAATTATGGAAGATATCAGCCTGCCGACAGGGTGCCAGAGAGGCCTGGGCCATGGTGAAGACTCGGTATACCAAGGCAGACCCAAATCACATGGTCGAGGTCGGACCTATGGGGCCCGACGGAAAAGAGATCCCTGTTAACTCAGTTTATGGGCAAGTAGAATTAGCCGCAAAGTATTCCCAACAGGATTGTAAGTCAGACCGCCTGTTGGATGGTATAGAAGAGGAATTTAGTCAGTCTACATGACTATGTAATTAAAGTGACATGTATAATGCCTTCTAGCCGGATTGTAGATCATTTGTCGTTGTGGACCTTTTTGCTTCAACCTCTGAGCCCAATAGTCCGGAGTGTATCCGAATACCCACTCAGTTATATAAGAACCGGGGTATGCGTGGAGACCAGGCGTAGGGGTCATTAGTGATTTATCAGAGAATGCCCAACTAGTTATGTTATATTACATGGGTAGTAAGAAACATCTTCCAGGGAGAATAGTTCCGTTAAGGGTTCCTTTCCCTGGGTAAGCATGCCCTAAAGTGCATGTTGGGACTGCGATAAGAAACGCAAAAAAGCATCTGGGGGCAGATATGGACAATAAATAAAAATCATATTTTGTTCACCGACCGAATATTCCCTTAAGAACGCTAGCTTTTGGCTTCACCCAGTCTGAGGTACACATCTGGCTGACCCGGCAGTAACAATCGCAGAGGTGCTCCCCTTATGCCCTAGCTGAATTAACGGGAACGTAGGGCATAAACACAAGAGCCAGGCAACCCAGCTTGGCCAAAACTTAAGTCATATCGATGCATATAATGGTGAAAAAAGGTACATGCGGAAGTATAACACATGTGTTGGGCGTGAGGCCCAGATAAATAATTTAAGCTTCCGTGAAAGAAGCCCCCAGGTATGAAGAGTATGTCTAGCGCATCTGTAATGTACAAGTGACGCACAAGGTGACCCTTGAAGGCCTAGAGAAATAGTAAGAGAAAGAAAGAAAGGGAAACAAGACAGATGATGTATATGCAGAAAATGGACAAAGGGAGGGGACTGACATAGAGTCCGGTGCTAGGCGTAGAATCTTCGGAGCCTGGCCGCGTTCCATGGGTTCGGCTCGAGTCGACTAGTCGATGCATCCCGTAGTCGGTACGCTCCACCGATCAGAACTTGGTCAATAATGAAGGGACCTTCCCATTTGGGCTCGAGCTTGTTCTTTTTCTTATCCGGTAGACGTAGAACTAGTTCGCCAACTTTATAAGTTTTGGCCCGTACTCCTCTGCTTTGGTATCTGCGAGCCTGTTGCTGATAAAATGCGGAACGGGCTTTGGCTAGGTCGCGCTCCTCCTCCAAGGTGTCCAGACTGTCCTGCCGATCGAGCTCGGCTTCTCTTTCTTCGTACATGCGCACTCGAGGTGAGTCATGAATTATGTCGTAGGGCAAGACTGCCTCTGCGCCGTACACCATAAAGAACAGTGTGTATCCGGTACTACTATTCGGCGTGGTCCGCAGCCCCCAGAGTACGGAGTCGAGCTCCTCTACCCAGTGCGTGTCTGACTCCGTTAAGGAATGCACTAATCTAGGATTAATGCCGCTCATTATAAGACCGTTTGCTCGCTCGACTTGACCGTTGGTTTGTGGGTGATAGACTGAAGCATAATCGAGCTTGATGCCTAAGGGAGTCCTGGATTAGGGGGTGTCCGGATGGCCGGACTATACCTTCAGCCGGACTCCAGGACTATGAAGCTAGGCAATACGGATATGTATATCTCCTCCTTTGTAACCGACCTTGTGTAACCCTAGCCCCCTTCGGTGTCTATATAAACCGGAGGGTTTTAGTCCGTAGGACAACATACACATCAACAATCATACCATAGGCTAGCTTCTAGGGTTTAGCCTCTCTGATCTCGTGGTAGATCTACTCTTGTACTACCCATATCATCAATATTAATCAAGCAGGACGTAGGGTTTTACCTCCATCGAGAGGGCCCGAACCTGTGTAAAACTTGGTGTCCCCTGCCACCTGTTACCATCCGGCCTAGACGCACAGTTCGGGACCCCCTACCCGAGATCTGCCGGTTTTGACACCAACATTGGTGCTTTCATTGAGAGTTCCTCTGTGCCGTCGCCATCAGGCTCGATGGCTCCAACGATCATCAATGACGATACAGTCCAGGGCGAGACCTTCCTCCCCGGACAGATCTTCGTCTTCGGCGGCTTCGCACTGCGGGCCGATTCACTTGGCCATCTAGAGCAGATCGAAAGCTACGCCCCTGGCCGTGAGGTCAGATTTGGAAGTTTAAACAACATGGCTGACATCCGCGGGGACTTGATCTTCGACAAATTCGAGCCACTGCCGAGCGCGCCGCACTGTCCCGACGAGCATGATCTAGCTCTGCCGCCGAATAGTGTCCTGGAGGCCGCACCCGCATCGGCTCCGATCCTTAATTCGGAGCCAACTGCGCCGATCAAGGATGGGCGGTTGGACGCCGCCTCGGGGGCTGCGATCCCCGTGGTGATTGAGCCGAACACCAGCCCTGCACTCCGCGAGACTCGTGACTCCAAGGAGCCGGACTACTCTCCGGACTCCAAACCCTCCGTGCCACTACCAATCGAATCCGATTGGGCGCCGATCATGGAGTTCACTGCCGCGGACATCTTTCAGCACTCGCCTTTTGGCGATATTCTGAAGACACTGAAGTCTCTCTATTTATCAGGAGAGCCCTGGCCAGACTACGGTCAGCAAGATTGGCATGCGGACGATGAAGAAATTCAAAGCCCACCCACCACCCACTTTGTTGCCACTGTCGACGATTTAACCCACATGCTCGACTTCGACTCCAAGGACATCGACGGTATGGACGCCGATGAAGTTGACGAGGAAGAACCAGCGCCTATTGGGCCCTGGAACGCCACCTCGTCATATGACGTATACATGGTGGACGCGCCAAAAGATGACGACGAGGAGCAGAAGGACGCACCGAAGGCTTGTTCCCTCGAAAAGCAGCCAAAGCGGCGATGCAAGCGTCGCCCCAATTCCCGCCTCGATAGAAATAGCGATCACACAGACCCAGCGCTGGAGCATGGTGAACCGCTGCCGGACAACGGTAATCCGGATAATCAAACCGAACAAACAACTCCTATCAAGGATAATGGTTCGGACGACATAACGCCGGAAAGACACCCAGAGCAGCAGACTGCCCGTAAAAGGCTTGATGCCACCGCCAGGAGTCTGAAAAAGCAGAAGCAAAGGCTCAAGGCTGCGCAAGAGAAACTCCACATTAGATGGAGCAAAATACTCAACACAGCAACGAGGTATGGCGACAATCGCCCCTCCAAGAGCTACCCAAAGCGGAAGCTGCTACCCGAATTCAATGAGGAGGCCTCAGACCCCCCACAACCAAATATCAAAGCAGCCACCTGGTCGGATAGACAACCCCTCCACCAACACAGAGCGACATACAACGCCGCTCACAATACAATACGCGACCCATGCGAGCGCTCACACCCAAAGGACGGCGCAACAAGATCCATCCATGGACCACGCAAGCGCGCCCCAGCATACAATGCAACACAACAAACACTCGAACAACGTGGTACACCCGGCTACAGGGGTGCCGCACACCCCCTATGTTTCACCGATGAGGTGCTGGACCATGAATTTCCAGAGGGATTCAAGCCCGTAAACATAGAGGCATACGACGGAACAACAGACCCTGGGGTCTGGATTGAGGATTACATCCTTCATATCCATATGGCTCGAGGAGATGATCTCCACGCCATCAAGTACCTACCCCTCAAGCTCAAAGGGCCAGCTCGTCACAGGCTCAAAGGCCTCCCCGAAAGCTCCATTGTAAGTTGGGAAGAGCTCGAAGACGCCTTTCGGGCAAATTTTCAAGGGACTTATGTCCGACCTCCGGATGCGGACGATTTGAGTCATATAACTCAACAGCCCGGAGAGTCATCCCGAAAGCTTTGGAACAGGTTTCTTACTAAAAAGAACTAGATTGTCGACTGTCCGGACGCCGAAGCCTTGGCAGCTTTCAAGCATAGCGTCCGTGACGAATGGCTCGCCAGACACCTCGGCCAAAATAAGCTGAGAACGATGGCCGCATTAACAAACCTCATGACCCGCTTTTGCGTGGGTGTGGACAGCTGGCTAGCCAGATGCAGCACCAGCGACCCCGGTACATCTGAAGTTAGAGATGGAAACGGGAAATCACAGCGCAACAGCAATAACAAACACCGGATTAAAGAAGATAGCACGAAGGGCACGACAGTAAATGCCAGATTCAAAGGCTCTCGGCCAGGTCAAAAGCCGCCCCCTAAAGGCACCAGGGATGAACTGTCCAGCCTCAACAAAATTCTGGACCAAGTATGTTAGATCCATAGTACACCTGGTAAACCCGCTAATCATACCCACAGAGAATGTTGGGTCTTCAAGCAGTCCGGCAAGCTCAACGCCGTACACAAGGGGGGGGGGGATACACCAAGTGAAGATGAGGACGAGCCTCCCAAACAAGACGCGGCAGAGAAAAAGAAATTTCCACCAGAAGTCAAAACAGTAAACGTGTTACACGTGATCAAGGGAAAAAACAAGGCGACACTCTCAGGAACATATACACAAGTGCCTGTCACCGCGAAGTCCTGCCATTGGTCGTCTCAAACGATAACTTTCGACCATCGCGATTACTCAGCAAGTATCCGGCACGCAGGATGGGCTGCCCTGGTATTAGACCCAGTAATTGGCGGATATCACTTCACACGAGTTTTGATGGACGGCGGCAGTAGCCTAAACCTAATATATCAGGATACAACCCGCGGGATGGGGTTAGACCCAACACAAATTCGCCATAGCAATACTACCTTTAAAGGAGTAACACCAGGCCCAGGGGCTCGTTGTACGGGCTCCCTCTCATTACAAGTTACATTCGGCTCCCCCGATAACTTCCGTCGTGAGCATTTAACTTTCCACATCGCTCCGTTTCAAAGTGGCTATCAAGCACTGCTCAGACGCGAAGCTTTTGCTTGCTTTAATGCAATACCACACTACGCCTCCCTCACACTCAAGATGCCCGGTCCACGTGGCATCATTACAGTGCACGGAGATCTCAAGCGCTCTCTGCGTGCCGAAGAGAGTGAGGCTGCCTTGGCAGCCAAACATTAAAGGCGTCCGGACCAGCGATCGAGTCCGGCGCCGCTATTTACACCGAATAAGTGACCACACCCCTATTTGTCAATACAAGGGGCTCAACGCGCGCAGACAAGTGGCAATTTCTTATCATCTTCAATTATACATGGTTTCTTTAAAAACCACCTTTTTGCACGACAACTTTCTCACTTAACTTCCTCTCTTTTACAGACGATCATCGTGCTACACCCGTCCATGATATGGCACAACGGAGACACAGGCGCAGACGTGCAGCAGGGACCCGCTCAAAGGATTCTTTTTAGATTAAGACCCTGCGTAAACCTTTTTTACTGTCTCTTGTTGATACATATCCACCGTCGTGAAGGATGCTGACGTCTTGGCATGTGGCCACGCCAGAACAATGCACGTACTTGGACACAAGG
Source organism: Triticum urartu (assembly GCF_003073215.2). NCBI lineage: Eukaryota > Viridiplantae > Streptophyta > Magnoliopsida > Poales > Poaceae > Triticum > Triticum urartu. The sequence continues at coordinate 133,292,640 of NC_053024.1, read as the reverse complement.
GGCTTCTTACAAAGGCCATTATTTAGGCCCAGTTTATACCACAAAGACCGAATACCCTAGGGAGTGTTCGGCGTTGCGAGTTTGGCCCTATATGCATCAGCTCCGAATCATTGTCTTTGGTCAAATGTTGGGTTTGCCCGGCTCCTGTTTTTGGTGCCTTACATTCCTCTTTACTGGCTAAGGTAGAACCAGGAGAACTACTGCGATTGTGCCCTGGTTCATCCGGACGAGCACCTCAGCAGAGAAAGCCGAAAACTGACTGTCATGATATAGCGTGAGACTGGTCAACCACTCGATGACCTATGGGAATGTTAGAATTCCTCCGCCTAAACGAAGGGCCATTTTCCAGCCAGGCATATACGCACCCCGAGATCGGGAGAGTGCAGAGCCACCAGGGGCTATCTAGTAGCCCCACTGTCAAACTCCTATGGCTAAGTGAAAGTGTTAAAGCATTATAGTCCGGTTGCCTCGCTCGCTCCGGTAGCACCTCCTTAATAGGACCAAGACGCTGGGTTAAGTGTGAACGCGTGTTTTTGCTAGCACCTCCGCATTATATGCATGGGGGTTGAAGCCGACGACTGCAATCTTTCAGGTTATACACACGTATACAAAAACGGCCGCCCAGGAGGCATCATATTACTTTCAGGCAAAAGTATAAAAATAGCCTTATCAAAATCTATAAAAGCATTTCGCTTACAATGAGATTACATATCACTCAAACATAATATTTTTTGAGCACTGGGCCTCTACCAAACGGGCACCCTCAAGAACTTCTTCAAAGTAGTGCTCAGCAGCCTTTCGGCCTATGGCCGAATCCCGCGCTGCAACATTGGTAGCATCCATCTCCGCCCAGTATGCCTTGACACGGGCAAAGGCCATCCGTGCGCCCTCTATGCACGCCGACCTCTTCATCGCATCAATGCGTGGCACCACATCAAGTAACTGTTGCACCAAGCTGAAATAGCTGTTCGGTTTTGACCCTTCCGGCCATAACTGATCCACAACAGACCTCATGGGGAGTCCGGACAACCTATTTAGTTCGGCCCATTCGGCTAATTAGTCAGTCAATGACAGCGGACGCTCGGGAGAATGGAATTGTCTCCAAAACAGCTGATCTACTTCACGGTCCGTCTGACCCTGGAAGTACTTGGCCGCATCGGCAGCGCTCGCCGCCAAATCCATATACACATCCTCCGAACTCCACAGCCGATCCAGAGGGGCATACCATGGATCTCCGAACCTCCTCTGCAACATAAAGGATTTCCCAGCTACAATATCCCCAGCTTCCCGCAGCTCCTCCTTCTTTGCCCTCATAGCAGAGAGGTGGTCTTTTCTCGTCGCAGCAGCCTTCTCAAGGTCCAATGCCTTCGCCTGGTTTTCCTTTTCAAGAACCCGGCAACGGTCGGTGGCGGCTTTTAATTCTTTGGCCATCTTGGCCATCTTGTCTCGGCTCTCGCCATGTGCGGCCTTCTCGGCTTGCAACTCTTCGGCCGCCTTCAAAGCAGCTGCATTACCCAACCTCGCGTGTTCCTTGGCTCGGGCAAGTTCTGCCCACAAGGCTTCAACAGTGGCAGCTCCATCTGCAGTCACAACATATTAAAGATGCTGGCATCATACTGCTCTTCCTATTGTGGCGTTTATCAGATAATGACACTTACCCTGTGCCTCATCAAGCCTTTTGTTAACAAGCTCGATGTCGGCGTCTGCCGCATCCAACTGCCGTTCTAAATGGGCAAACTCGCTAGTCCGGCTAGCCACTGGAGCTTCCATCACCTGCACATAGAGGCAGTATGGTTATTACCTGGGAATATGATCCTCTGTTCGTCGTCGTTTTCGACGACAACCAGAGTCTCAGGGGCTACTATCTACACAGGGCACACCTAGTATGTGCAGGACTATCATACATTCTTTTACATACCTCAAAGCCTGTCAGTAGACTCATAAAAGCTTCATGCAATCCGCTTTCGGCGGACGATATTCTCTCCATCACCGTATTCATCAGCACACGGTGTTCATCTGAGATGGCCGCTCGCCCCACCAACTCCCTCAGAACATCTGATCGCACACTAGACGGTGCCGGACTCTTTTGTCTGCTCTCTTCGGGAGCCAGACACTGGGAGCTTCGGGGGTCAATGGGATTATCTTCTGGCCTGACCGGACTCGGAAAGGCCCTCCGCGACGACACTTCAGGGTCGCCCGCTTCCGGAGCGGAGGAGTCCAGAGGAGGCGTTTCTCTCTCCATCATCTCTGGAAGAAGATCCCCCGAAGACGAGCTCATTTGAGAGGGGCTAAGGCCCGAACTGCAAAAATATATGCGGTGGTTATCTTCTCAGAAGAAAAAGATGGCATATCTGTACTATTAAAGTATTTTGAGTCACTTACGACTCACGGGAGAATTGATCCCCCTGCGGACTTTGTGCGGCAACAGCGCCCCCCAAGGCAGGACCCTCTGTGGGAAACTTTTTCTCCCGTTTGGAAGCTTCGGCTTCCGAATCCCCGGGCGCAGTCCTTTTCCTCTTCAGGTCGTCTTCCTTCATGGAGAAGCTCACTCTCCCGGTTAGAATGGGCAGCATTGGGGGCCCGCGTCCGCCCGCGTTATCCTCCACAGTATCTTCCTTCAAAGGCTCCGGGCGGGGTGCAGTCTGGAGCATCTTCTCCAATACCGGATTTTCCAACCCCTCAGGGAGGGGGGCCGAACACCGAATCAACTTTGCCTTTGCTAGCCAGTCCTGATCAAAAGGCGAACTCTCAAAAATAACTTCGTAAACAAATGAGAGACAGTATGTTCAGCCGGAAGATTCCTTACCTGTTCGGCGGTGCGGGTACTGCTCAGCCCCACGTCCTCGGTGATTTCCGGACACTCCATCTGAGGTCCGAAGAATGACTTGTACATCTCCTTGTGTGTCAAACCGAGGAAATTTTGGATAACACGCGGTCCCTCGGGATTGAACTCCCACAAGCGAAGGGGCCGGCGTTTGCAAGGCTGGACTTGACGAACCAGCATAACTTGTATTACCGCAACCAAACTGAAATCTCCATTGAAGAGATCTCGAATGCGGCTTTGCAGTATGGGCACGTCCTTGGCCGGCCCCCAGCTCAGACCTCTACTAATCCATGACATCAGTTGTGGTGGAGGGCCCGAGCGGAAAACAGGGGCGGCCGGCCACTTGGCACTTCTAGGAGCCGTGATATAGAACCACTCCCATTGCCACAATTCAGACACATCTGGGATGGAACCTTTGGGCCACAGGGCTCCCGTCATCCTGCGTATTGAGGCACCTCCACACGCTGCATGTTGCCCCTTGATCATCTTCGGCTTCACTTCAAAGGTCTTGAGCCAGAGGCCAAAGTGAGGGGTAACCCGGAGGAAGGCCTCGCACACAACAATAAATGTCATGATATGAAGAAAGGAGTCTGGAGCTAGATCATGGAAGTCTAGCCCGTAATAAAACATCAAACCCCTGACAAAAGGATCCAGAGCAAGGCCTAGACCTCGGAGGAGGTGGGGGATGAACACGACGTTCTCGTTGGGTTCGGGGGTGGGAACGGCCTGCCCTCGAGGAGGCAGCCAATGCAAAATCTCGGCGGTCAGATATCTGGCCTCCCTCAACTTTTTTATGTCCTCTTCCATGACGAAGGAAGGCACCCATTGGCCTTGAAAGCTAGATCCGGACATGACTGAAGGTTCAGAGCACCTGACCTAAACTTTGGGCATTTGCGCTCGAGGTGGCGGAAGGATTTGATTAAGCACGGGAGGGAAAAATAAAAGCCTTGTCCCCTTTATAAGAGGGTGAATATAAAGCGTCCGCTCCATGTCCGTTTGGACTTGCCTATAATCTAGGAGTCCTAGAAGCGGTTGGGTTACCCACGACCGTATTGATGAGAATCCCGGAATAAGGGGACCCGATCTCTGCTTTAACAAGATGTGCCAAGGAAACCGCCTCGCATAACGCGCTGAGATGGGACAGTAAAATGGTTCGAATAAAAGCTTGGCCGTGGTGTGATGTCACACTACGGAATACGTCAGTAGATTTGATTTGTCTAAATATTATTCTCTCTATGGCAATATGTGGAAAAACTTATTTTGCAGAGCCGGACACTACTTTTGTGTTCAAATCTTATATGAAGTACTTGGAGGAGGAACCCGCCTTGCAATGCCGAAGACAATTTGCGCGCTGGACTCGTCGTCATTGAAGCCTGGTTCAGGGGCTACTGAGGGAGTCCTGGATTAGGGGGTGTCCGGATGGCCGGACTATACCTTCAGCCAGACTCCAGGACTATGAAGATACAAGATTGAAGACTTCGTCCCGTGTCCGGAAGCGACTTTCCTTGGCGTGGAAGGAAAGCTTGGCGATACGGATATTCAGATCTCCTACCATTGTAACGACTCTATGTAACCCTAACCCTATCCGGTGTCTATATAAACCGGAGGGTTTTAGTCCATAGGACAACATACACATCAACAATCATACCATAGGCTAGCTTCTAGGGTTTAGCCTCTCTGATCTCGTGGTAGATCTACTCTTGTACTACCCATATCATCAATATTAATCAAGCAGGACGTAGGGTTTTACCTCCATCGAGAGGGCCCGAACCTGGGTAAAACTTCGTGTCCCCTGCCTCCTGTTACCATCCGGCCTAGACGCACAGTTCGGGACCCCCTACCTGAGATCCGCCGGTTTTGACACCGACAATGCCCATTTTGCTGCACCAGAGTTTTACCTCGTCGGCCGTGAAGTTCGTGCCATTGTCAGTGATGATGCTGTGGGGGACGCCATAACGGTGTACAACCCCGGATATGAAGTCTATCACCGGTCCATTTGGTGAATTTATCCACCATGACCAGTAAGTATTTTTTCTTGTGGGTTCCCCCTTTAAGGGGTCCATCCATGTCAAGCCCCCAGACCGCAAAGGGCCATGTAATGGGGATTGTTTGGAGGGCGGTGGGTGGCATGTGGCTTTGATTTGCAAAGAGCTGGCAACCGGCGCAACGTCGGACCAAGTCCTGTGCGTCTGCCCGGGCTGTTAGCCAATAAAATCCTGTGCGGAAGGCCTTGCTTACAAGCGCCCCGGCTGCGGCGTGATGACCGCCGAGTCCGGTGTGAATTTCTGCCAAAAGATTCCGCCCTTCCTCTTCGGAGATGCACCTTTGAAGGACTCCGGTAGTGCTTTTTTTGTACAATTCTCCCTCATGGACCCGGTAGGCCTTGGATCGCCGCACTATGCAGCGTGCCTCATTTTGGTCCTCTGGAAGTTCCTATCTAGTTAGGTAGGCCAGGAATGGTTCTGTCCACGGGGCAATAATGTCCATTATTACGTGTACTGAAGGTGTTATTTTGGTGGCAGAGCCTATGATTGTGTCAACGTATTCGGTATCGGGCATTTTGGTCGGGTCCAGACTATAGTTACCGGTGTCTCCTTCCCATACTACGGATGGCTTGAACAGCCTTTCCAGAAATATGTTGGGGGGACCGTATCGCGTTTTCCAGGCACTTTCCATCGCACAGTACTTTCGTACTATGGACGCCAAGTCAGCGAAGCGTGTTATCTCACGGCGATTTATGGCGTTAAGGATTCCCTTGTCCGTGCAATTATTGCAGAAAAATAGGATTGCATCTTACTCGCGATAGTCCTTAACCTTGTTCATCGCGAGGAGGAATCTGGCCCAATAGTGATGTACTGTTTCCTGGGGCTCTTGCCTGATGTGGGAAAGATCGCTTAAGTTTGGGTGGGTGGGTGGAATTGAATCCGAACCCTCACCTGATCTGGGATCCAGGTGCCGAGGAATTTCCAATTTTGGAAGTTCCGGTTCCGGGGTGTGACCCGATAATCCTGGCCCGCTGCCTGACTCTAAGTTCAGGGATTGGATGTTGTCCTCCCGCGAACGGGCGTCCCGCTCAGAGAACTCACGAATTCGGACTTAGTTGGTCCTCAAGATGGAGGAGAGGTCGCCGCATTGTTCCTCCACCACTGCAATATGATGGGTGACCGGTGGAGAGTTAATCTCCCTTTGATCGGGTTTAAGCCCAATCCGATCATAGTCCATAGCGACTCCCAAGGCGGCGATGCGATCTAAGAGCTCGTTTAAGGAGGCAAGCTCCATTGGATCCATCTGTTCGGCGAGTGCCAATTTGACGTGGAGGCTGTTTTCGATGACTCGAGAAGTCATCGTCGGTGCGGCGGCCTAACAGGCGGTCATGATGAAACCGCCTAGCCGGAGAGTTTGGCCGACAGCCAATGCTCCCCCGACAGTAGTACCGTCTTTAAAGACGAGACGGGACATCCTTCCTTCTGGCGAAGGCACAGAGGAACTCTCAATGAAAGCACCAATGTCGGAGTCAAAACCGGCGGATCTCGGGTAGGGGGTCCCGAATTGTGCGTCTAAGGCGGATGGTAACAGGAGGCAGGGGACATGAAGTTTTACCCAGGTTCGGTCCCTCTTGATGGAGGTAAAACCCTACGTCCTGCTTGATTAATATTGATGATATGGGTAGTACAAGAGTAGATCTACCATGAGATCAGAGAGGCTAAACCCTAGAAGCTAGCCTATGGTATGATTGTATGTTATTATTGTGTCCTACGGACTAAAACCCTCCGGTTTATATAGACACCGAAGGGGGCTAGGGTTACACAAGGTCGGTTACAAAGGAGGAGATATACATATCCGTATTGCCTAGCTTGCCTTCCACGCCAAGTAGAGTACCATCCGGACACGAGACGAAGTCTTCAATCTTGTATCTTCATAGTCCAACAGTCCGGCCACAGGATATAGTCCGGCTGCCGGAGAGCCTCTAATCCAGGACTCCCTCACCCATGATGAACATGAGATTGATTATAATGTTTGCAACAATATTGAAAGTGGGTTTGGAAGAGTGTCAACTTTAGATCCCACATATTTGGAGAATGTTCAATCTTATGAAGTTTTTTGATAGAAGTGGGTTTGGAGAGGTCATGACTTTAGTTAATGTTAATCCCACTATTTTGGAAGAGTGTCAACTTTGCATACATGTGGATCGTGTTAAGAATATGTTTTTCGATAGCTATATTGTTGAATTTGATTATGATCCTACATGTAATTATTATGAGAGAGGAAAATATGGTCGTAGAAATTTTCATGTTACTAAATTACCTCTCGTTATGTTGAGATTGCTATTGTTTCTTTCCGCTTCCTTCCATATGCTAGTTTTTGCTTGCCTCAATAATTTGTTTGCCTATAAGATGCCTATGCATAGGAAGTATGTTAGACTTAGATGTGTTTGTCACATGCTATATGATGCTCTCTTTGTGCTTCAATTCTTGTCTTTCATGTGAGCATCGTTGAAATCTTATGCCTAGCTATAAAGCTTTAAAGAAAAGCGCTTGTTGGGAGACAACCCAAAAAATTTTCCTGCTGTTATTCAATAAATAATTTATCTAGACTCTGTTTTGGTTGTGTTTTTTGTGTTTAATTAGTGTTTGTGCCAAGTACAACCGTTGGGAAGACTTGGGGAAAGTCTTTTCGATCTTGCTGTAAAAACAGAAACTTTAGCGCTCACAAGAATTGCTGCCATTTTTTACTGGAGAGTGATATTTAGTTAATTCTTTTTGCAGATGATTAATAGATAAATTCCTCACGTCCAGCAATTTATTTTAGAATTTTTGGGGTTCCATAAGTATTCGAAACCTTCATATTACTACAGACTGTTCTGTTTTTGACAGATTCTGTTTTTTGTGTGTTGTTTGCTTATTTTGATGAATCTATGGCTAGTAATAGAGTTTATGAACCATAGAAAAGTTGGAATACAGTAGGTTTAACACCAATATAAATCAAGAATGAGTTAATTACAGTACCTTGAAGTGGTGGTCTGTTTTCTTTTAATAGGGGGTGTGGGTGAGTAGAGGGATGGCCTGGCCAGCGGTGGGAGTAGTAGGGGGCGGTGAGGCCTCTGCTGCATCACAGCCAGCCACAGGAGGCAGGAGCAAGAGGCACGACCGGCGCTGGTTTGGGCAACTAGAGCAAGAAGACCAGAGGTTGAAGAAGCACTACGCCGTTGGATGGACATCGTACGGTCACTTGAGCTAGAATCGTGCATATTGACTAAGTTGACAAAGCCCTCCGTCCCCGTCAACTTAGTAGGCCCACAAGTCAGCCTGCAACTATACTGGGTCCCAGCTAGCAGGGGGAGTATTCATTTTTTTGTGCGTAATAAGGAGGCACTTCCTTGCGTGCAAAGATATAGCTGGTGGGTCCAAGCTGTTAGCGGCGGCAACGTTTTTTTCGTGAAATACAGAGGCCCTTTCGGTGGGTCCTAGATGTCAGGTGGAGGAATCATTATTTTGCGCGTAATAGGGAGGCATTTCCTTGCATGTGGCCATGGACCCAGCTATCAGCCACTCCACGTACAGTCCACTTCATATGCATGTTGGTCGTTGACCACGTTGACCAGGCCGCGCCGAGAGCACCAGGGCGGTGGACGACGGTGAGGCCTAGGAAGGGAACGACACGAAGGCAGGGAAGACTCTATAGTTGTTTCTCACGCAGAGGGGAGTATGAATGTACGAGGGTTTACTGGTTCGTCTGCCGTCTCCGAAGAATAATAGCAGGTGTGGGTGGGTAGAGGGATGGCTAGGCCAGCAATGGGAGTACGGTGGGGCGGTGAGCCCTGCGCGGCAGCACAGCCGGCCACGGGGAGGAGGGAGCAGGTAGTCCCGCCGAAGCTTGTTTGAGCGGCTGGAGCAGGAAGAGCAGAGATTGAAGAAGCACGACGGCCGTTGCATGGAAATCCAACAGTCACTGCTTGTGCGTCAACCTTTTTTTAGGAAAGCTTCAAATCTGTGGAAAACGTCATACATCCCATTTTCCATTATTTCTAATAATTTACAGCCCATTTGCTAATTCTTAAGGTTTTTTTGGAGCCCGTATTCTATTTGTTAGCATTACAGCCCATATTGTGGCCATGGTTAAAAAATTATACGAAATTTTGCATATTTCGGTGCGGTCCGAACTGTTTTTAATCCCGAAATTTCGAGTCACATTCAAACTGATTTTAAAAATAAATGTATATCAATATAAAATCCAACAAATTGTCCACGCATAAAAATCAATGCAATTTAAAATCTCGAAATGAAAAAAAGAAATTTGAAACTAATTGTCGGTTTGATGTGTTTTAAAAATGTACAGCCCATTTCTGATTACAGATAGGCCATTTTCTCGGCCAGCCAAATGAAGCTCTCCTCGTCTTGAAAGATTTGCAGCCCAACAGGCCTGACAAAGTGACTTACTTGGCAAATCACAAAAATATTGGGCTGTGGCCGTGGACCTAGCTGTCAACCTCTCCACGTACAGTACTCTTCCGATGGAAGTCGGTCGTCGACCACATTGACCATGTCGCGCCAAGAGCACCAAGGCGGTGGACGACGACGAGGCCTAGGAAGGGGACGACACGGAGCCGGGGAAGACGCGGCAGTGGATGCCCACGCGGAGAGGAGTATGAGGGTTCACTAGTTCGGCTACGGTGTGAGGCTGTCGTCGCTGCAGAATAACATGGGGTGTGGGTGAGTGGAGGGATGGCCTGGCCAGCGATGGGAGTAGTATGGGGGTGGTGAGGCCTCCATGGCAGCACAGCCGGCCACGGGAGGCAGGAGCAGGCGGCACGATCGGTGCTGCTTTGGGCGGCTGGAGCAATAAGACCAGAGGTTGAAGAAGCACTAAGGCCGTTGGATGGACATCGTATAGTCACTGGATCTAGAATCGTTCATATTGACTATGTTGACAAAGCCCTCCGTCCCCGTCAACTTAGTAGGCCCACAAGTCAGCCTCCCACTGTGGTGGGTCCCAGCTGGCAGGGGGTATTCATTTTTTTGTGCGCAATAAGGAGGCACTTCCTTGCGTGCGAAGATATAGTTGGTGGGTCCGACCTGTCAGCGGATGAAACGTTTTTTTCATGAAATACAGAGGCCCTTCTGACGGGTCCCAGATGTCAGGTGGAGGAATCATTATTTTGCGCGTAATAAGGAGGCATTTCCTTGTGCGCGGCCATGGACCCAGCTGTCAGCCTCTCCACGTACAGTCCACTTGTGATGGATGTCATTCGTTGACCATGTTGACCACGCCGCGCTGAGAGCACCAGGCGGTGGACGACGGCGAGGCCTACGAAGGGAACGACATGGAGCCGGGGAAGACACGACAGTGGCTGCCGACGCAGTGGAGAGTACGAGGGTTGACTGGTTCGGCTACCGTCGCCGGAAAATAACAGGAGGTGTGGGTGAGTAGAGGGATAGACAGGCCAGGGATGCGAGTATATGATGGGGCATTGAGGCCTGCCTGGCAGCACAGCTGGCCACGGGAGGCGGGACCAGGCGGTTCCGACGGCGCTGGTTTGGGCGGCTGGGGCATCAAGATCAGAGACTGAAGAAGCACGATTACCGTTAGATTGACATCTAACGGTCTGACGCTAGTAGAGTCGATTGTTGACTAAGTTTCTTTTTTGATAAACCTTGTGTACGCATGAACTTAGTAGGCCCACAAGTCAGCCTCCAAATCTATGGCAGACAACCTAGAGCCCATTTGCTATTTTTTTTAATAATTTGCAGCTCATTTGCTAATTCTTAAGTAATTTATTACGGTCTATTTTCTGCCCAGGACCATGGTCAAAATGTTCAACCTTATTTCACATATTTCGGTGGAGTCCGAACTTTTATAATCCCGAAATGATAAACATTTTTAAGAACTTATTGATTTGCCAAAAAAATCGTTTTCTTTTTGTAAGCAAATAAGACATGGGACAATTTAGTTGGTTTAAGGGAAAACCAGTGGTAAAAAAATCAGCGCTAGGAGGGAAAACAACAACAAAAATAAGGATGTAAATATGAAAAGGGAATTTTATGTATTTTCAATATAATGATATGTGTTATGCACTAGTAAAACTATAGGTAGAGATTAGAAAACGAATGTAGGACATGTGTTTCAAGAGGAAAATAGAACAGGGTTGTGTGTTTGATTCAGTAAAAAAAGTGCATGTGGATGTTGTAAGACAAAATATAACTAACGCTGGCGGGCCAGAAGCCAGTAGATACCTGCTGGATCTTTGTGCCCTGTTGTCGTCATGGGCTGGGCCTGCTAAAAAAAAACCAAGCCTGGGCAGTCTACAGCCCAGTTGAAAATTGCTCGACCTAAAAAAACACTATACGTGCTCAATAAACGAGAAAATCCTACAAGTACAGACTCATAATTGGGATGCAGCAGGGATATTGTTTTTTCATCGTGAAAATAAGAGCATTCACTTGTTTCAAAAAAATTGGAGAACTGGGAATTCGAACGGCAGGTGATTATGCTACCCATTGATACGTCTCCAACGTATCTATAATTTTTGATTGCTCCATGCTTAATTATCTACTGTTTTGGACACTATTGGGCTTTATTATCCACTTTTATATTATTTTTGGGACTAACCTATTAACCGGAGGCCCAGCCCGGAATTGATGTTCTTGCCTATTTTAGGGTTTCGAAGAAAAGGAATATCAAACGGAGTTCAAACAGAATGAAACCTTTGGGAACGTGATTTTCTCACCGAACATGATCCAGGAGACTTGGACCCTATGTCAAGAAACAAAGGAGGAGGCCACGAGGTAAGGGGCGCGCCTACCCCCCCCCCCCCAAGCGCGCCCTCCACCCTCGTGGGCCCCTTGTTGCTCCACCAACGTACTCCTTCCTCCTATATACCTACGTACCCCCAAACGATCTGATACGGAGCCAAAACCCTAATTCCACCGCCGCAACTTTCTGTATCCATGAGATCCCATCTTGGGGCATGTTTCGGAGCTCCGCCGGAGGGGGTATCCATCACGGAGGGCTTCTACATCAACACCATAGCCCCTCCGATGAAGTGTGAGTAGTTTACCTCAGACCTACGGGTCCATAGTTATTAGCCAGATGGCTTCTTCTCTCTTTTTGGATCTCAATACAATGTTCTCCCCCTCTCTTGTGGAGAACTATTCGATGTAATCTTCTTTTTGCGGTGTGTTTGTTGAGACCGATGAATTGTGGGTTTATGATCAAGTCTATCTATGAACAATATTTGAATCTTCTCTGAATTCTTTTATGTATGATTGGTTATCTTTGCAAGTCTCGTCGAATTATCAGTTTGGTTTGGCCTACTAGATTTATCTTTCTTGCAATGGGAGAAGTGCTTAGCTTTGGTTTCAATCTTGCAGTGTCCTTTCCCAGTGACAGTAGGCGCAGTAAGGCACGTATTGTATTGTTGCCATCGAGGATAACAAGATGGGGTTTTCATCATATTGCATGAGTTTATCCCTCTACATCATGTCATCTTTCTTAAGGCGTTACTCTGTTTTCGTGAACTTAATACTCTAGATGCATGCTGGATAGCGATCGATGAGTGGAGTAATAGTAGTAGATGCAGGCAGGAGTCGGTCTACTTGTCTTGGACATGATGCCTATATACATGATCATACCTAGATATTCTCATAACTATGCTCAATTTTGTCAATTGCTCAACAGTAATTCGTTCACCCACCCTAAATTACCTATGCTCTTGAGAGAAGCCACTAGTGAAACCTATGGCCCCCGGGTCTATCTTCATCATATTAATCTTCCAATACTTAGTTATTTCCTTTGCTTTTATTTTACTTTGCATCTTTATCATAAAAATACCAAAAATATTATCTTATCATATCTATCAGATCTCACTCTCGTAAGTGACCATGAAGGGATTGACAACCCCTTATCGCGTTGGTTGCGAGGAGCTATTTGCTTTGTGCAGGTACAAGGGACTCGTGCATAGCCTCCTACTGGATTGATACCTTGGTTCTCAAAAACTGAGGGAAATACTTACGCTACTTTGCTGCATCATCCTTTCCTCTTCGGGGAAATCCAACGCAGTGCTCAAGAGGTAGCAAGAAAAATTTCTGGAGCCGTTTCCGGGGAGTCTATGCAAAAGTCAAACATACCAACTACCCATCACAATCTTTATCTCCCGCATTACATTATTTGCCATTTGCCTCTTGTTTTCCTCTCCCCCACTTCACCCTTGCCGTTTTATTCCCCTCTCTCTCTATCCTCCTTCTCTTTTTCCATTTGCCTCTTTTCCATTTGCTTGTCGTTATGGCTAGTCCCTTATCTTCTCTGTTGTCTCCCAAGAATGAAATTCTAAATTTTAAGCAAAGGGAGGGAGAAAATCTAAAAGAAACTTGGTATAGAATTTGCAATGCTCAAAATAAATCTACCAGGAAGCAATCTACTTCCGTTCTTCTTCACAATTTTTATGTAGGCGTTGCTCCATGGTACAAATATGTCCTTCGTACCATTACCGGAGGGAATTTCTTGGGTAGCCACACTTTTGATTCTTATAATGCTATGATAGATTTATTTGGCTCACCACCTCTTTTGGTTAATGGGACTGTATTAACTTTGGAGCATGTAATGAAAAGGCTCGAAATTATTGAAAATAAGGTTGCTACCATAGAGTCAATTGAAAATTTTGATAAAAAGATCCACAACCGAATCTCTCAATATGGATCTAAAGTAGGAGTCACTTTGAAAAATATTAAAGAGAAGGAACCCATAGTTAATGAGAAAATAAATCATGATTCCACTAGGATCGATAAGCTTGAAGGTATCATTACCAACTTGGGAACCGCTTTTTCTTCCATAAAGAATACTCCAAGTCCTCCTACTAAAATTGCCAAGCTTATGTATGTTCCTAAAAATAAGGGTGAATCCTCTACTAAGGAAAATGCGGATCTCAAATCTATAAGTATTCATCCCAATCTTGTTGCTATCATTAAGGAACCATTTGTTACAAATGCATTTTTTGATCTTGTGCCTAAAATTTTGATAATAACTAAAAATAAAGAAATTCCTAAGGATGGTAGATGCCTCATTGAAGAATTTCCAACCAAAGATGGCAATACCTAGATCTACCCTTGCTTTTTATGCCTAGCTAGGGGCGTTAAACAATAGCACTTGTTGGGAGGCAACCCAATTTTATTTTTATTCCTTGCTTTTTGCTCCTTTTTAGTAATAAATAATTTATCTATCCTCTGTTTAGGTTGTGTTTTTTGTGTTTAATTAGTGTTTGTGCCAAGTAGAACCGTTGGGAAGACTTGGGGAAAGTCTTGATATCTTGCTGTAAAAAATAGAAACTTTAGCGCTCACGAGAACTGCTGCCATTTTTATTTGGAAAGTTCTATTTAGTTAATTATTTTTGCAGATGATTAATAGATAAATTCCTCACGTCCAGCAATTTATTTTAGAATTTTTGGGGTTCCAGATCTTGCGCTAGCTACAGATTACTACAGACTGTTCTGTTTTTGACAGATTCGGTTTTTTGTGTGTTGTTTGCTTATTTTGATGAATCTATGGCTAGTAAAATAGTTTATAAACCATAGAGAAGTTGGAATACATTAGGTTTAACACCAATATAAATAAATAATGATTTAATTACATTACCTTGAAGTGGTGTTTTTTTTCTTTCGCTAACGGAGCTCACGAGATTTTCTACTTTAAGTTTTGTGTTGTGAAGTTTTCAACTTTTGAGTAAGGATTTGATGGATTATGGAACAAGGAGTGGAAAGAGCCTAAGATTGGGGATGCCCATGGAACCCACAAGATAATCTAAGGACACCTAAAAGCCAAATCTTGGGGATGCCCCAGAAGGCATCCCCTCTTTTCGTCCTCTTCTATCGGTAACTTTACTTGGAGCTATTTTTTTATTCACCACATGATATGTGTTTTGCTTGGAGCGTCTTGTATGATTTGAGTCTTTTCTTTTTAGTTTACCACAATCGTCCTTGCTGTACACACCTTTTGAGAGAGCCATACATGATTTGTAATTTGTTAGAATACTCTATGTGCTTCACTTATATCTTTTTGAGTAATATAGTTTTGCTCTAAGTACTTCACTTATATCTTTTAGAGCACGGTGGTGGATTTGTTTTATAGAAACTATTGATCTCTCATGCTTCACTTAGATTATTTTGAGTGCCTTAAATAGCATGGTAATTTGTTTAAATAATCCTAATATGCTAGGTATTCAAGATTAGTAAAAATAATTCTTATGAGTATTTTCAATACTAAGAGAAGTTTGATGCTTGATGGTTGTTTTGAGATATGGAGGTAATAATATCAAAGTCGTGCTAGTTGAGTAGTTGTGAATTTGAAGAAATGCTTGGGTTGAAGTTTGCAAGTCCCGTAGCATGCACGTATGGTAAACGTTATGTAACAAATTTGAAATATGGGGTGTTATTTTATTGTCCTCCTTATGAGTGGCGGTCGGGGACGAGCGATGGTCTTTTCCTACCAATCTATCCCCCTAGGAGCATGCGCGTAGTGCTTGGTTTTTGATGACTTGTAGATTTTTTCAATAAGTATGTGAGTTCTTTATTACTAATGTTGAGTCCATGGATTATATGCACTCTCACCCTTCCATCATTGCTAGCCTCTTCGGTACCGTGCATTGCCCTTTCTCACATTGAGAGTTGGTGCAAACTTCGCCGGTGCATCCAAACCCCGTGATATGATACACTCTTTCACACATAAACCTCCTTATATCTTCCTCAAAACAGCCACCATACCTACCTATTATGGCATTTCCATAGCCATTCCAAGATATATTGCCATGCAACTTTCCACCATTCCGTGTATCATGACACATTCATCATTGTCATATTTCTTAGCATGATCATCTAGTTGACATAGTATTTGTGGCAAAGCCACCATTCATATTTCTTTCATAAATGTCACTCTTGGTTCACTGCATAACCTGGTATACCGCCGGAGGCATTCATATAGAGTCATATCTTGTTCTAAGTATCGACTTGTAATTCTTGAGTTGTAAATAAATAGAAGTGTGATGACCATCATTCATAGAGCATTGTCCTAAAAAAAGGAGAAAGGCCAAAAAAGAAAGGCCAAATAAAAAAAGGGGACAATGCTACTATCCTTTGCCACACTTGTGCTTCAAAGTAGCACCATAATCTTCATGATAGAGAGTCTTTTGTTTTGTCACTTTCATATACTAGTGGGAATTTTTCATTATAGAACTTGGCTTGTATATTCCAACAATGGGCCTCCTCAAGTGGCCTAGGTCTTCGTGAGAAGGCAAGTTGGATGCACACCCACTTAGTTTCTTTTGTTGAGCTTTCATACATTTATAGCTCTAGTGCATCCGTTGCATGGCAATCCCTACTCCTTGCATTAACATCAATCGATGGGCATCTCCATAGCCCATTGATTAGCCTCGTTGATGTGAGACTTTCTCCTTTTTGTCTTCTCCACATAACCTCCATCATCATATTCTATTCCACCCATAGTGCTATATCCATGGCCCGCGCTCATTTGCGTGAAAGTTTATAGGTTTGAGATTACTAAAGTATGAAATAATTGCTTGGCTTGTCATCGGGGTTGTGCATGATGAGAGCATTCTTGTGTGACGAAAATGGAGCATGACTAAACTATATGATTATGTAGGGATGAACTTTCTTTGGCCATGTTATTTTGAGATGACATAATTTCTTAGTTAGTATGCTTGAAGTATTATTATTTTTATGTCAATATGAACATTTATCTTGAATCTTTCGGATCTGAATATTCATACCGCAATTAAGAAGAAGTACATTAAAATTATGCCAGGTAGCACTCCGCATCAAAAATTCTGTTTTTATCATTTACCTACTCGAGCACGAGCAGGAATTAAGCTTGGGGATGCTTGATATGTCTCCAACTTATCTATAATTTTTGATTGCTCCATGCTATATTATCTACTGTTTTGGACATTATTGGGCTTTATTATCCACTTTTATATTATTTTTGGGACTAACCTATTAACCGGAGGCCCATCCCAGAATTGCTGTTTTTGCCTATTTTAGGGTTTCGAAGAAAAGGAATATCAAACGGAGTCCAAACGGAATGAAACCTTCGGGAACATGATTTTCTCACCGAACATGATCCAGGAGACTTGGACCCTACGTCAAGAAACAAAGGAGGAGGCCACGAGGTAGGGGGCGCGCCTACCCCCCCCCCAGGCGCGCCCTCCACCCTCGTGGGCCCCCTGTTGCTCCACCGACGTACTCCTTCCTCCTATATATACCTACGTACCCCCAAACGATCAGATACAGAGCCAAAACCCTAATTCCACTGCCGCAACTTTCTGTATCCATGAGATCCCATCTTGGGACCTGTTCCGGAGCTCCGCCGAAGGGGGTATCCATCACGGAGGGCTTCTACATCAACACCATAGCCCCTCCGATGAAGTGTGAGTAGTTTACCTCAGACCTACGGGTCCATAGTTATTAGCTAGATGGCTTCTTCTCTCTTTTTGGACCTCAATACAATGTTCTCCCCCTCTCTTTGGAGAACTATTCGATGTAATCTTCTTTTTGCGGTGTGTTTGTTGAGACCGATGAATTGTGGGTTTATGATCAAGTCTATCTATGAACAATATTTGAATCTTCTCTGAATTCTTTTATGTATGATTGGTTATCTTTGCAAGTCTCTTCGAATTAACAGTTTGGTTTGGCCTACTAGATTGATCTTTCTTGCAATGGGAGAAGTGCTTAGCTTTCAGTTCAATCTTGCGGTGTCCTTTCCCAGTGACAGTAGGGGCAGCAAGGCATGTATTGTATTGTTGCCATCGGGGATAACAAGATGGGGTTTTCATCATATTGCATGAGTTTATCCCTCTACATCATGTCATCTTGCTTAAGGCGTTACTTTGTTTTCATGAACTTAATACTCTAGATGCATGCTAGATAGCGGTCGATGAGTGGAGTAATAGTAGTAGATGCAGGCAGGAGTCGGTCTACTTGTCTTGGACGTGATGCCTATATACATGATCATACCTAGATATTCTCATAACCATGCTCAATTTTGTCAATTGCTCAATAGTAATTCGTTCATCCACCGTAAATTACCTATGCTCTTGAGAGAAGCCACTAGTGAAACCTATGGCCCCGGGTCTATCTTCATCATATTAATCTTCCAATACTTAGTTATTTCCTTTGCTTTTATTTTACTTTGCATCTTTATCATAAAAATACCAAAAATATTATCTTATCATATCTATCAGATCTCACTCTCGTAAGTGACCATAAAGGGATTGACAACCCCTTATCGCGTTGGTTGCGAGGAGCTATTTGCTTTGTGCAGGTACGAGGGACTCGCGCGTAGCCTCCTACTGGATTGATACCTTGCTTCTCAAAAACTGAGGGAAATACTTACGCTACTTTGCTGCATCATCCTTTCCTCTTGGGGAAATCCAACGCAGTGCTCAAGAGATAGCACCCATCAAATAAAAATCAGGTGCCTGAAAATTCGTTTTTAAACAAATGATTCAGCTTTATATCCACGTCGACCCTCGGCATGATGGTTGGAAGCAAATGCCAAGTTCATACCAAAAGATCGTTAAAAACAATACCAACTTGCGGACGACAAGGTAGTACAAGTACCAATACCAAACTAACTTATAATCTTTTTACTCCTGGCCCTAGTGTTCGTCTGGTAGAAAATCTTGCAGAGGACCAGCTCCCGCTCCTTTTCTTGCTCCAGGTCCCCGAGGTGGTACTGGTGCATCACCTAGTTGGTCCTCTGCTGGTCGATGTTCTTGTTGGTGTGCAGCGCCAGAACCTTTTTGATGCCCGTCTGCCGGCCGTTGACCATCACCGTCAAGGTATTGCCGGTGTTGTGCCACATCGCGTGCATGCCGCACTCCGACTGTATCTTGCGACGCGTCCACGTGCCCCTTTTGAACGCCCTGGAATTGTGCTGGAAGAAATGCTTGCTTAGGCCACTCAGTGTGATACCAGCAGTATTGTCGAATACAGGTTTTAGTGTACGTAGTTAGCATTTTCATAACATCTTTGGCATGTTGCGGTCACTTGTTTCACTTTTTATTAACTGTCAAATTGTAATTGCTTCACCAGGTCTACGTCTAAAAATAAAAATAGAGCTATAAACAAAGGAATATGTTTGTGCAAGTAGACGGCCGATCGGTGTCTTACTTGGAAGTTTCTCAGGATGGGTGTAGCATATGCCGTGCTCGCTGTCGATGGTTGGTATGAACAAATCGATAAGAGGGTGAGATCTCGCGCTGTCAGCACTCACTTTGGCCTCAAGGTGCTCGATCAGCTCCTGATCCGTGGGATCGAACTTGACGCCAGCCGGCAGCACCGTCCAATCCTTCTTCGACTTGCATGGGTTAATTTCCAGTTATATGGTACTCAATGTATGATCAATCGACTGTTTTATGTGAATGATGAAAGATTTCGACAGATAAGTGGTACTCCAAATCTGAAGTCCAGAATACCCGAACACGCCGCCGGGATTCTTGTGTCACCTCACGCGCAGCGTGTTGTCACGTCAATTCAATGTGTGGACATGATGAATAATTTAAACGACGTATACTAGTAGTGCTGATGTACTACTTACTAGTCGTATTTAGTGTCACATTTTAGCCATAGGTTTAACTAACAAGTACGCACTTGAAGCCTAAGTGATATATATATACTGCACAGCATCTCCATCATCATTATCAATACATCCTGCGTAGGTGAGTTAGGATGCACTTGATCCCAGAAAGGTATCTATCCTTCAAAGCAGAGGAGTGCTTCAAACTAACAACAGTGCATAATATCCAACAAAAGAGGGTCGTGCTACAGCAGCAGAATACATGGCTCAGTCTACATATTAGTACGAATCAAGTTGTGCATATTTGATGTTGGCATGACCACATCGCCGCATGTCGGGTTTGCAAAAGCCATCCATCGCATGGAAGCTTGATGCCTTTCACACACTGAAGATTATCTGGCAACAAGCTGTGTCGATGAATCTTTGGATATGGTGATTCATGAAACCCATGGTATGATGTGTAAGCACAGTCCCCCTGGCGAATGGAAGTTGCATAGCACGGTAATCATCGCCGGTGATATGATCGATGATTGGTTGGATGATCGGATAATTGAGCCCGAGGAACATGGAGTGGTTGCCGAGGCTGTAAACCCGCCTCCAGTTGAATATGCCTGGCCCAACGGAGCTGGGATCTTTATCGAACACGAAGCAGCCATAGCCATCAATGTCACAAATGCCCAGGCATTGTACTGCATGCGGTTTGATGAAATGGTTTGGTCAATTTGGTACGTGCAAATGAGCATCAAATGACCACCGTCAGCTAAACGAGCGATAAACCACCACCCATTGGCTGGTATGATTCCAGGTCCTGGAACCATGAAGGCCAGCGCATTTGCGTCTGCTGCAACAATTCAAATTGGAGACCAAAAGGACAAAAATAAACAATCATGTTCAGAGTATGTGTGGAATTAAGATTATTATAACAGTGACACATGTCATAGACAGAGAATTGCAATGCCATGGTCATAATCATACCCCAAGTTAAAAAAATAAGCCAATGGCTTTCATATTCTAGCAATATATCATGGTTCAAACATCATGTAACAATGAGAGGAAAATAGATATGACATGGCCTACTCATATTCTACCATAGCACTTACTATATAGCTATCATATCAACTCTATTTTATAACATGCGTTGTTATAAAAATCCTGGAAATGAGAGTAACATATAGCAATCATGAGGTTATACTCATAATATCTATTCTAACAATCATTAGATACCAATTGTTCTCATATCAACTCTAACAATAACATGTGTGGTCATAAAAATCTAGGAAATGAGAGGAACATATAGCAATGATGTGGTTATAGACATACTATATATTCTAAATTTGTAACAATGAACAGGCAGTCATATTCTTAAGGTAAAGATGCGATGAGATAGAACAATTACACGACGATAGATTCCACCAGTATAGGCAGCCAATATGTGCGTCGACCGCATAAACGATGCCATCATGCACAATAGCATCAGACGGAAGTGTTGGGTAAAGAGGATCGACGATGAGCCATAACCATGTATCGCGACCGGATTCCAAATAGACTAATCCCATGTTGAACAAGGCAATGAGCTTGTAATCCATGTAGTCTTCTGATGGTGTGGGCACCTCATATATTACAACCTTCAGCAAATAGAGGTCGAGCCAAAAGCTCGACGCGTCTCGTGCGTAGTAGGCAGGAGTGTCCGGCAGGACGCGAGGCTCGATGGCGGCGGTATCCAAAGATGGAAGGGTGATCTCCCGCTGGGAGTAGATATCCACAAGACGCCACGGACTACCGGATTGGTGGATGAGGACGATCCAGTTGGCCTTCATGCCCGCCCAGTAGTGGCCGCGAATGAAGGATAGGTGGACGGGTACTGGTAGCATGTCGAGGGGCACCATGGCAACCTCCGTAGGATCGTCAAGTCGGTGTCTGGGCCACCTGTGAGGATCGGGCATCAGCAAGCAGGGTGTCTTGAAAAGAGCCGGCCGGTTGCAGACGAGTAGACGGTACAAAGACACTGAGCATGCCGCCAGACGGACGGTGCTGAGTAGGTCCATACGGTTATAGATCTGCTCCAAGAGAACATTGGGGAGGGAATTCCAATCACGGCTCTGCGTGTCAGTGGGTTCTGCCATTGGGGTTTTCGGTGCCTGCGAGCCAGCGGGGAAGTGGATTTGGGAGGGCGAGCGAAGAAGCTTCTCCTTGTGTGGCCGAGCAGTGAGCGGGGGGATATGGTACGCGTGAGCTACCAAGGAAGATAGCGCGGGCGGGCGAGCAGAGAGCGGGGGGAAATGGTGTGCGGCCGACAATGGGGAAGAGAGGAGGAAGAAGAAGAGAGGAGGAAGAAGAGTGGAAGACGGGGAAGAAAGTGCATTAAATCTCAATTCTACTACTACTACTACCAGGATATACCGTCCTTCGGAGTGTAAATAGTTACACCGATGACATATGTGTCTACCACAAGAGGGCCCATATGTCAGTTAATGGAGGACAGAAGCGTGCTCTACTAGCAAACATGATGGCAGTACTGGGTAAGGCTGATTTAGTAACACCAACACGCTGGTTCAGCTTATTAATTAAGTGTCCCATCTGCTGTAGCGTGTATTGTCACTTCACTGCGAAGACTAGTTGAATAGTTCTCTCTGACCGAGATGGGGAATAATGGATCGCGAAGACTTCCTTTCTACATTATCCCAATGCCTCTACACTCACTTCACTCATTTTGCTCCGTACGTAGTCACTTGTTGAAATCTCTAGAAAGACAAATACTCCATATTCGGGAACAGAGGGAGGATTTTATTCCGTATTTGGGAACAGAGGGAGGATTTTACTCCGTATTTGGGAACAGAGGGAGTATAATCATATGGAGGGAACAGAGGAAGCTTGAAATATGAACATGTCAATAGGAGGGAGTAAGCCCCATGCATGAATGCATGCATGCAACATGCAACACTCACACGTACACATGGACGCATGCAACACTCACGCACCCATGCGGCACACAGCACACGACGCAACACACACGCTCAGGCTCAAGTGCTCAACTTACTCCCTATGTCCATGAAAGATTGTACATTTAGAGATTTACACATTGACCAGGGCATAATTAACGCCCAAAAGTAGCAGACTTATGTGTGCATGCAACCATTGAGAGAATAAGATTAAATGAAGGTCGTTGCATGCTGTAATTAAGGATAAACATGTAGCCTATACCTAGAGCACAAGTTGGTGCATTAGTCAATCAATATCGATTTAGATTAAAGGCTAAATGCATTGGAAGTGTAGATGTACTACACTCTTTGTTTTTTAGCAGATTTCTTTGCTCTGCCAACTGACATGTGGGACCCAGAAACCAGGTGACAATTTAACCAGTCAACAAAGTGCCACGTCGACTATGTGGCCGGTCAGTAGGGTGCAATACGGTGCTCTACGATGAGCTAGTCATCGTATAATCACCGCAAAACTATATATAGTGACCGTAAAGAGCGTATTGTTACATACGTTGACCGCCAGTGTATTTTTCTCGTTTCAAATTAAGCCATATTAACCGGAAAGGACGCAGTATGGACTAGTACTAGTACTTCTTTGATGTGTCCCGTCAACTCGCCGAACGAGGAGAAGCTTGCTTACTACGCCTCTCCCTCGCCCACGCGCATGGTGGTTCGCAGGACGAGGAGAGGGTTTTGCCTACAGCGCCCTCTCCCTCTCCCTCGCCCTCGCCCTCGCGGTGGACGTGCAGCAGTTCAATCGGTGTCAGATTGCCAGAAGCATAATGTGTACTGTAGTATCATCATTGTTGGACCTTTTGAAGAGGCGAAGAGCCAAGTGCAAGGTTCACACGAGTATGAACTGTTGAACCTCCCGAAGAGGCAAAGAGCCAAGCGCAAGGTTTTATAGGAGTTGTCATCCTAGTAGGAGCGTACTACAACTATAGCGAACGATGCTACTGTATGATGCCGCCACGTCACGTATATCCAAAGATGTGCCACTTTTTTCTCAAAGAGCGTGTCGGAGCCCGTGCAACAACCACACAAGTTGCACGAACACAAAACACATTTACTAGTAATAAATTCTAAAGGAAAAATGCCAGTATGCCACACAAGTTCATCTCCAATTCATGTGATAAATTTGTGCACGACTAGTCTACATATATTCACGGCGCAACCATTCACAATTTACCGTACTCCACTTACACGTTATAGATGGGCTACATGTCCTCCTCCAGTTCCAGTCCCAGGTGTTCTTCATGGATGGCACGATCCATAGCGGTGGGCAACGGGAATTAATGTCGCAGCTTTCTAGTCCGGTTCCACACGATGGAGACTCATCCAAGCTGAAGTGGCATAAATCAGGGATAGTGTGTCCCAGCATGTCGTTCATCCGGCGGTGCAAAGACACAGCCCTGCTTCATGAACGGCAGGCCTTCCGTGTCATGCATGGAAGGTGGCATCCGCTTCACAATGGGGTAGTTGTCCCCAATTAAAAGCAGGTACTCTCCAAGAGTGTTCTTCGGCACCCACGTAGCATCACGAGGGGTCGAACTCATCGCCATTCATCTGGTACACGCGGCATCTCAAATCTGGACACATGGTGACGTACATAGTCAAGGTCCATGCATAATAATGTTGTGCTCAAATATGGCGGTCAGTAATACTGTGCAGCAAATAGTACTACTCTGGTATACAGGAAGTAAAATAACCGGCTTATTATATATAGCCACTCTTGGTTACATGGATGAGATAGTAAGACATGGAAAAACAAAAATGGTGGCAGCTAGTGGGTAAAAAGTACTCCAAGGTAAAAAGTACTCCTACTAGTACATAAGTAGAGTACTGGTACAACAGTGAAAGAGAAGGCGAGAGGGTTAAAAAATGGAATACCTGGGTAGATGGTGACGGTCTGATCGTGGTAGATTGTGTGACCATGTTGCACATCAGTGGTACCATGGGTAACGACTGCTAAGATAGTTGATCCCAATATGCCAAAGTTAGCTACAAGGTTCCAGGTTCGACCGAATTGCGGATGCAAATGCACATCTAGGATCGGCGATCTTATTTTGATCGCGGGATGACTGGTCCCTGCAAAATAATGGAGTACCATTAGGGATGCAAATGATGGTTGGTGCATTCCGTTTGTAATCTCCCGTACCGTAGGATGGCAACCAGATGAAACAAGTCCCCTGTCTAGTCACCGCAAATATGCGGCCTAGATGGCGCATGGCTTCTTCGAACGTGTAGGGGTACAAATCTGCCGCTGCCAACATGCGCCAGCCTCTGCCGTTACTGCCTCTTGCATTGATGGCAATCCTTATGTCGAACACCGCGATGATATAGTAATCGTCGTAGCCGCGTCGCTTTGTCGGCGGGTCTGCAATTGCTATCTTCTTCAATCTCATGTAGGCATCATCATACGTAATCAAGCCCAACCAGTTGGGAAGGCCGATCCCAATGGTGGAGAAGGGGTCTACCCGAACGGCCGCACTGCTGTGGATGCTGTGCAAAATGATGGTGGTATCCGGCCAGAGGTATGCAAGCCAATCTTCATTGGCACTGACCCAGACCTATATATAAGACAGTGGGCAGCGTAGAAATTACGGGATGGAAATGGAATAACTAAGTACTACATGATCAAACTCCATTACTGACCTGCTCATCGGACAAAATCCTACTACCTCTCAATGTCGGCAACTCTAGCGGAGTCAACATGCAACCATGGCCAGGGAGCAGCGGACTGTTCGAAGGATTGTCCCATAGAAGAACCTTCTCCTCGAGGACGCATGGAAGACCAACAAGCATGGCCTTTTCCCAAGCCTTTTTAAGCACCGTCTTGAAAAAACTGGTGCAGGAAGCACCGAGTCTTGCGGCGGTGAGGACATCGGAGTGGCGTGCGATTTCTCCCAAAGGATCATCGTCCAAGATCTTGTTGGAAATATGCCCTAGAGGCAATAATAAAATGGTTATTATTATATTCCCTTGTTCATGGTAATTGTCTATTGTTCATGCGATAATTGTATTATCCGTAAATCGTAATACATGTGTGAATACATAGACCACAACATGTCCCTAGTGAGCCCCTAGTTGACTAGCTCGTTGATTAATAGATGGTTACGGTTTCCTGACCATGGACATTGGATATCATTGATAATGGGATCACATCATTAGGAGAATGATGTGATGGACAAGACCCAATCCTAAGCATAGCGCAAGATCGTGTAGTTCGTCTGCTAAAGCTTTTCTAATGTCAAGTATCTTTTCCTTACACCATGAGATTGTGCAACTCCCGGATACTGTAGGAATACTTTGGGTGTGCCAAACGTCACAACGTAACTGGGTGACTATAAAGGTGCACTACGGGTATCTCTGAAAGTGTCTGTTGGGTTGGCACGAATCGAGACTGGGATTTGTCACTCCGTATGACGGAGAGGTATCTCTGGGCCCACTCGGTAAGACATCATCGTAATGAGCTCAATGTGACTAAGGGTTGGTCACGGGATGATGTGTTACGCAACGAGTAAAGTGACTTGCCGGTAATGAGATTGAACGAGGTATTGGGATACTGACGATCGAATCTCGGGCAAGTAACGTACCAATTGGCAAAGGGAATTGTATACGGGATTGCTTGAATCCTCGACATCGTGGTTCATCCGATGAGATCATCGTGGAACATGTGGGAGCCAACATGGGTATCCAGATCCCGTTGTTGGTTATTGGCCGGAGAGTTGTCTCGGTCATGTCTGCATGGTTCCCGAACCCGTAGGGTCTACACACTTAAGGTTCGATGACGCTAGGGTTATTAGGAAGATTTGTATGTGATTACCGAATGTTGTTCAGAGTCCTGGATGAGATCTCGGACATCACGAGGAGTTCCGAAATAGTCCGGAGGTGAAGATTTATATATGGGAAGTCATCATACGGTCACCGGAAATATTCGGGGGTATACCAGTATTGTACTGGGACCACCGGAGGGGTTCCGGGGGTCCACTGGGAGGGTCCACCTGCCCCGGAGGGCCTTATGGGCTGTAGGTGGAAGGGAACCACCCCCTAGTGGGCTGGGCAACATTCCCCCCTAGGGCCCATGCGCCTAGGGTTTGGGGGGACCCTAAAAGGGGGCGCCCCCCTGCTTGGGGGGCAAGCCCCCTCCCCCTTGCCCCCCCTCTAGATCTCATCTAGAGGGGTCGGGCCCCTTCCCCCTTCTCCCTATAAATAGAGGGGCAAGGAGAGGGCTGCAACACCACATCCAAGCCGCAGCCCCTCCCCTTCCCAACACCTCTCCTCCTCCGCATGAGCTTGGCGAAGCCCTGCCGGAGAACTGCCACTCCATCACCACCACGCCGTCGTGCTGCTGTTGGAGCCTTCTTCCTCAACCTCTCCCTCCTCCTTGCTGGATGAAGGCGCGGGAGACGTCACCGGGTTGCACGTGTGTTGAACGCGGAGGCACTATTGTTCGGTGCTTAGATCGGATTCGGCTGCGATCTGAATCGCTACGTGTACGACTCCTCCAACCGCGTTCTTGCAACGCTTCCAACTCGCGATCTTCAAGGGTATGAAGATGCACTCCCCTCTCTCTCGTTGCTAGCTACTCCATATATTGATCTTGGTGATGCATAGAAATTTTTTAATTTCTGCAACGATCCCCAACAGTGGCATCATGAGCTAGGTCTATGCGTAGTTTGTATGCACGAGTAGAACACAAGTTATTGTGGGTGTTGATTTTGTCAATTTACTTGCCGTTACTAGTCTTATCTTGATTCAGCGGCATCGTGGGATGAAGCGGCCCGGACCGACCTTACACGTACGCTTACGTGAGACTGGTTCCACCGACTAACATGCACTAGTTGCATAAGGTGGCTAGCAGGTGTCTGTCTCTCCCACTTTAGTCGGATCTGATTCGATGAAAAGGGTCCTTACGAAGGGTAAATAGAAATTGGCATATCACGTTGTGGTTTTGGCATAGGTAAGAAACGTTCTTGCTAGAAACCTATAGCAGCCACATAAAAAAACTTGCAACAACAATTAGAGGACGTCTAACTTGTTCTTGCAGCATATGTCCTGTGATGTGATATGGCCAAAAGGATGTGATGAATGATATATGTGATGTATGAGATTGATCATGTTCTTGTAATAGGAATCACGACTTGCAAGTCGATGAGTATGACAACCGGCAGGAGCCATAGGAGTTGTCTTAATTTATTTATGACATGCGTGTCAACATAAACGTCATGTAATTACTTTACTTTATTGCTAACTGTTAGCCATAGTAGTAGAAGTAATAGTTGGTGAGACAACTTCATGAAGACACAATGATGGAGATCATGATGATGGAGGTCATGGTGTCATGCCAGTGACAATGATGATCATGGCGCCCCGAAGATGGAGATCAAAAGGAGAAAAATGATATTGGCCATATCATGTCACTATTTGATTGCATGTGATGTTTATCATGTTTTACATCTTATTTGCTTAGAACGACGATAGCATAAATAAGATGATCCCTCGCAATAATTTCAAGGAAGTGTTCCCCCTAACTATGCACCGTTGCTAAGGTCCGTTGTTCCGAAGCACCACGTGATGATCGAGTGTGATAGGTTCTAACGTTCGCATACAACGAGTGTAAGCCAGATTTACACACGCAATACACTTAGGTTCACTTGACGAGCCTAGCATGTACAGACATGGCCTCGGAACACGGAAGACCGAAAGGTCGAACATGAGTCGTATAGAAGATACGATCAACATGAAAATGTTCATCGATGATGACTAGTCCGTCTCACGTGATGATCAGACACGGCCTAGTTGACTGGGATCATGTATCACTTAGATGACTAGAGGGATGTCTATCTGAGTGGGAGTTCATTAAATAATTTTATTAGATGAACTTAATTATCATGAACATAGTCTAAAAATCTTTGCAATATGTCTTGTAGATCAAATGGCCCACGCTAATGTTGCCCTCAATTTCAACGCGTTCCTAGAGAAAACCAAGCTGAAAGACGATGGTAGCAACTACACGGACTGGGTCCGTAACCTGAGGATTATCGTCATAGCTGCCAGGAAAGCATATGTCCTTGATGCACCGCTAGGTGAAGCACCTGTTTTCCTAGCAGAACAAGACGTTATGAACGCTTGGCAGACGCGTAGTGATGATTACTCCCTGGTTCAGTGCGGCATGCTTTACAGCTTAGAACCGGGGCTCCAAAAGTGTTTTGAGCAACACGGAGCATACGAGATGTTCCAAGAGCTGAAAATGGTTTTCCAAGCTCATGCCCGGGTCGAGAGATATGAAGTCTCCGACAAGTTCTAAAGTTGTAAGATGGAGGAGAATAGTTCCGTCAGCGAGCACATACTCAAAATGTTTGGGTTGCACAACCGCTTGTCTCAGCTGGGAGTTAATCTCCCAGATGATGTAGTCGTTGACAGAATCCTTCAGTCGCTCCCACCTATCTACAAGAGCTTTGTGATGAACTTCAATATGCAAGGGATGGAAAAGACCATTCCTGAGGTACATTCAATGCTGAAATCAGCGGAGGTGGAAATCAAAAAGGAACATCAAGTGTTGATGGTGAATAAAACCACTAAGTTCAAGAAAGCAAGGGTAAAAAGAAATTCAAGAAGGACGGCAAGGGAGTTGCCGCGCCCGGTAAGAAAGCTGTCGGGAATAAGCCAAAGAATGGACCCAAGCCTGAGACTGAGTGCTTTTATTGCAAGGGAAATGGTCACTGGAAGTGGAACTGCCCCAAGTACTTAGCGGATAAGAAGGCCGGCAATGCCAAAGGTATATGCGATATACATGTTATTGATGTGTACCTAACCAGCGCTCGTAGTAGCTCCTGGGTATTTGATACTGGTGCAGTTGCTCATATTTGTAACTCAAAACAGGAACTGCAGAATAAACGGGGACTGGCGAAGGACGAGGTGACGATGCGCGTCGGGAATGGTTCCAAAGTCGATGTGATCGCCGTCGGCATGCTACCTCTACATTTACCTACGGGATTAGTTTTAAACCTTAATAATTGTTATTTAGTACCAGCTTTGAGCATGAACATTGTATCTGGATCTCGTTTAATGCGAGATGGCTACTCATTTAAATCTGAGAATAATGGTTGTTCTATTTATATGAGAGACATGTTTTATGGTCATGCCCCGCTGGTCAATGGTTTGTTCTTATTTAATCTCGAACGTGATGTTACACATATTCATAGTGTGAATGCCAAAAGATTTAAGGTTGATAATGATAGTCCCACATACTTGTGGCACTGCCGCCTTGGTCACATTAGTGTCAAACGCATGAAGAAACTCCATGCAGATGGACTTTTGGAGTCTCTTGATTATGAATCATTTAACACATGCGAACCATGCCTCATGGGTAAAATGACCAAGACTCCGTTCTCCGGAACAACAGAGCGAGCAACCAACTTATTGGAAATCATACATACTGATGTGTGCGGTCCAATGAGTGTTGAGGCTCGCGGTGGCTATCGTTATGTTCTCACCCTCACTGATGACTTGAGTAGATATGGGTATGTCTACTTAATGAAACACAAGTCTGAGACCTCTGAAAAGTTCAAGGAATTTTAGAGTGAGGTTGAGAATCAACGTGACAGGAAAATCAAGTTCTTATGATCAGATCATGGGGGAGAATATTTGAGTCACGAATTTGGCATGCACTTAAGGAAATGCGGAATTGTTTCACAACTCATGCCGCCTGGAACACCTCAGCGTAATGGTGTGTCCGAACGTCGTAATCGCACTCTATTGGATATGGTACGATCTATGATGTCTCTTACCGATCTACCGCTGTCATTTTGGGGTTATGCTAAGACTGCCGCATTCACTTTAAATAGGGTTCCGTCGAAATCCGTTGAGACGACACCGTATGAATTGTGGTTTGGTAAGAAACCTAAGCTGTCGTTTCTGAAAGTTTGGGGATGTGATGCTCATGTCAAGAAACTTCAACCTGAAAAGCTCGAACCCAAATCGGAAAAATGCGTCTTCATAGGATACCCTAATGAAAACTATTGGGTATACCTTCTACCTCGGATCCGAAGGCAAGATCTTTGTTGCCAAGAATGGATCCTTTCTAGAGAAAGAGTTTCTCTCGAAAGAAGTAAGTGGGAGGAAAGTAGAACTTGATAAAGTATTGCCTCTTGAACCGGAGAGTGGCGCAGCTCAAGAAAACGTTCCTGAGGTGCCTGCACCGACTAGAGAGGAAGTTAATGATGATGATCATGAAAGTTCAGATCAGGTTGCTACTGAACTTCATAGGTCCACAAGGACATGTTCCGCACCAGAGTGGTACGGCAACCCTGTCCTGGAAATCATGTTGTTAGACAATGGTGAACCTTCGAACTATGAAGAAGCGATGGCGGGCCCATATTCTGACAAATGGTTGGAAGCCATGAAATCCGAGATAGGATCCATGTATGAAAACGAAGTATGGACTTTGACTGACTTGCCTGATGATCGGCGAGCCATAGAAAATAAATGGATCTTTAAGAAGAAGACAGGCGCGGATGGTAATGTGACCATCTATAAGGCTCGGCTTGTCGCTAAGGGTTATCGACAAGTTCAAGGGGTTGACTACGATGAGACTTTCTCACCCGTAGCGAAGCTGAAGTCCGTCCGAATCATGTTAGCGATTGCCACATTCTATGATTATGAGATATGGCAAATGGACGTCAAAACAACATTCCTTAATGGTTTCCAGAAGGAAGAATTGTATATGATGCAGCCGGAAGGTTTTGTCGATCCTAAGAATGCTGACAAGGTGTGCAAGCTCCAACGCTCAATCTATGGGCTGGTGCAAGCCTCTTGGAGTTGGAACATTCGATTTGATGAGATGATCAAAGCGTTTGGGTTTACGCAGAGTTATGGAGAAGCCTGTGTTTACAAGAAAGTGAGTGGGAGCTCTGTAGCATTTCTCATATTATATGTGGATGACATACTATTGATGGGAAATGATATAGAATTCTTGGAAAGCATAAAGGCCTACTTGAACAAGTGTTTTTCAATGAAGGACCTTGGAGAAGCTGCTTATATATTAGGCATCGAGATCTATAGAGATAGATCGAGATGCCTCATTGGTCTTTCACAAAGTACGTACCTTGACAAGAAAATGAAGAAGTTCAATATGGATCAGTCCAAGAAGGGGTTCTTTCCTGTATTGCAAGGTATGAGATTGAGCACGACTCAATGCCCGACCACGGCAGAATATAGAGAAAAGATGAGTATCGTCCCCGATGCCTCGGCCATAGGGTATATTATGTATGCCATGCTGTGTACCAGACCTTATGTAAACCTTGCCGTAAGTTCAGTAGGAAGGTACCAAAGTAATCCCGGCATGGAACACTGGACAACGATCAAGAATATCCTGAAGTACCTGAAAAGGACTAAGGATATGTTTCACGTTTATGGAGGTGACGAAGAGCTCGTCGTAAAGGGTTACGTCGATGCTAGCTTCGACACAGATCTGGATGACTCCAAGTCACAAACCGGATACGTGTATATTTTGAATGGTGGGGCAGTCAGCTGGTGTAGTTGCAAGCAAAGCGTCGTGGCGGGATCTACATGTGAAGCGGAGTACATGGCAGCCTCGGAGGCAGCACAAGAAGCAATCTGGATGAAGGAGTTCATTACCGACCTAGGAGTTATTCCCAATGCATCGGGCCCGATGACACTCTTCTGTGACAACACTGGAGCTATTGCCCTTGCCAAGGAGCGCAGGTTTCACAGGAAGACCAGGCATATCAAGCGTCGCTTCAACTCCATTCGTGAAAATGTTCAAAATGGAGACATAGATATTTGTAAAGTGCATACGTACCTGAATGTCGCAGATCCGTTGTCTAAACCTCTTCCTCGATCAAAACATGATCAACACCAGAACTCTTTGGGTATTCGATTCATCACAATGTAACTAGATTATTGACTCTAGTGCAAGTGGGACACTGTTGGAAATATGCCCTAGAGGCAATAATAAAATGGTTATTATTCTATTTCCCTGTTCATCATAATTGTCTATTGTTCATGCTATAATTGTATTATTCGGAAATCGTAATACATGTGTGAATACATAGACCACAACATGTCCCTAGTGAGCCTCTAGTTGACTAGCTCATTGATCAATAGATGGTTACGGTTTCCTGACCATGGACATTGGATGTCATTGATAACGGGATCACATCATTAGGAGAATGATGTGATGGACAAGACCCAATCCTAAGCATGGCGCAAGATCGTGTAGTTCGTCTGCTAAAGCTTTTCTAATGTCAAGTATCTTTTCCTTAGACCATGAGATTGTGCAACTCCCGGATACTATAGCAATACTTTGGGTGTGCCAAACATCACAACGTAACTGGGTGACTATCAAGGTGCACTACGGGTATCTCTGAAAGTGTCTGTTTGATTGGCACGAATCGAGACTGGGATTTGTCACTCCGTATGACGGAGAGGTATCTCTGGGCCCACTCGGTAAGACATCATTGTAATGAGCTCAATGTGACTAAGGGTTGGTCACGGGATGATGTGTTACGCAACGAGTAAAGTGACTTGCCGGTAACGAGATTGAACGAGGTATTGGGATACTGACGATCAAATCTCGGGGAAGTAACGTACCGATTGACAAAGGGAATTGTATACGGGATTGCTTGAATCCTCGACATCGTGGTTCATCCGATGAGATCATCGTGGAACATGTGGGAGCCAACATGGGTATCCAGATCCCGTTGTTGGTTATTGGCCGGAGAGTTGTCTCGGTCATGTCTGCATGGTTCCCGAACCCGTAGGGTCTACACACTTAAGGTTCAATGACGCTTGGGTTATTAGGAAGATTTGTATGTGATTACCGAATGTTATTCGGAGTCCGGGATGAGATCCCGGACGTCACGAGGAGTTCCGAAATAGTTCGGAGGTGAAGATTTATATATGGGAAGTCATCATATGGTCACCGGAAATATTCGGGGGTATACCGGTATTGTACCGGGACCACCGGAGGGGTTCCGGGGGTCCACCGGGAGGGTCCACCTTCCCTGGAGAGCCTTATGGGCTATAGGTGGAAGGGAACCACCCCCTAGTGGGCTGGGAAACATTCCCCCCTAGGGCCCATGCGCCTAGGGTTTGGGGGGACCCTAAAAGGGGGCGTCCCCTTGCTTGGGGGGCAAGCCCCCTCCCCCTTGCCCCCCCCCCCTAGATCTCATCTAGAGGGGCCGGGCCCCTTCCCCCTTCTCCCTATAAATAGAGGGGCGAGGGGAGGGCTGCAACACCACATCCAAGCCGCAGCCCCTCCCCTTCCCAACACCTCTCCTCCTCCGCGTGAGCTTGGCGAAGCCCTGCCGGAGAACTGCCACTCCATCACCACCACGCCGTCGTGCTGCTGTTGGAGCCTTCTTCCTCAACCTCTCTCTCCTCCTTGCTGGATCAAGGCGTGGGAGACATCTCCGGGCTGCACGTGTGTTGAATGCGGAGGCACCGTTGTTCGGTGCTTAGATCGGATTCGGCCGCGATCTGAATCGCTACGTGTACGACTCCTCTAACCGCGTTCTTGCAACGCTTCCGACTCACAATCTTCAAGGGTATGAAGATGCACTCCCCTCTCATTGCTAGTTAGTCCATAGATTGATCTTGGTGATGCGTAGAAATTTTTTAATTTCTGCAACGATCCCCAACAGGTCTCTGATACGTCTCTGTCGTATCTATAATTTTTTATTGTTCCATGATACGTCTCCGTCGTATCTACTTTTCCAAACACTTTTGCCCTTGTTTTGGACTCTAACTTGTAGGATTTGAATGGAACTAACCCGGGGTGACGCTGTTTTCAGCAGAATTGCCATGGTGTTGTTTTATGTGCAGAAAACAAATATTCTCGGAATGACCTGAAACTCCACGGAACATCTTAGAAAAAATAATAAAAATCCTCGCCAAAGATGAAGACCAGGGGTCCCACACCCTTCTCACAAGGGTGGGGGGCGCCCCCCGCCCTAGGGTGCGCCCCCTACCTCGTGGGCCCCCTGGATGCCCTCCGACGCCAACTCCAACTCTATATATTTTCTTTCGGAGAGAAAAAAATCAGAGAGAAGAAATCATCATGTTTTACGATACGGAGCCGCCGCCAAGCCCTAAAACCTCTCGGGAGGGCTGATCTGGAGTCCGTTCGGGGCTCCGGAGAGGGGGATTGACCGCCATCGTCATCATCAACCATCCTCCATCACCAATTTTAAGATGCTCACCGCCGTGCGTGAGTAATTCCATCCTAGGCTTGCTGGACGGTGATGGGTTGGATGAGATTTATCATGTAATCGAGTTAGTTTTGTTAGGGTTTGATCCCTAGTGTCCATTATGTTCTGAGATTGATGTTGATATGACTTTGCTATGCTTAATGCTTGTCACTAGGTCCCGAGTGCCATGATTTCAGATCTGAACCTATTATGTTTTCATGAATATATGTGAGTTCTTGATCCTATCTTGCAAGTCTATAGTCACCTAATATGTATTATGATCTGGCAACCCCGAAGTGACAATAATCGGGACCACTCCTGTTGATGACCATAGTTTGAGGAGTTCATGTATTCACTATGTGCTAATGCTTTGTTCCGGTTCTGTATTAAAAGGAGGCCTTAATATCCCTTAGTTTCCAATAGGACCCCGCTGCCACGGGAGGATAGGACAAAAGATGTCATGCAATTCTTTTCCATAAGCACGTATGACTATATACGGAATACATGCCTACATTACATTGATGAATTGGAGCTAGTTCTGTGTCACCTTATGTTATGGCTGTTACATGATGAACCGCATCCGGCATAATTATTCATCACTGATCCGGTGCCTATGAGTTTTCCACATACTAGTTTACGCTTATTTACTTTCCCGCTGCTACTGTTACAATCACTACAAAATATCAAAAACATTACTTTTGCTATCTTTACTTTTGTTGCTGCTACCACCACTATCATATTACTTCGCTACTAAACACTTTGCTGTAGATACTAAGTTTCCAGGTGTGGTTGAATTGACAACTCAGCTGCTAATACTTGAGAATATTCTTTGGCTCCCCTTGTGTCGAATCAATAAATTTGGGTTGAATACTCTACCCTCGAAAGCTGTTGCGATCCCCTAGACTTGTGGGTTATCAAGACTAATTTCTGGCACCGTTGCTGGGGAGCATAGCTCTATTCTCTGAGTCACTTGGGATTTATATCTGCTGGACACTATGAAGAACTTGAGAGATCCAAAAACTAAGATCTATCCCTCAACTACGAGGGGAGGTAAGGAACTGCCATCTAGCTCTGCACTTGATTCACCTTCTGTTATGAGTAAGTTTGCGACACCTACACCTGCTTCTGCTATTCTTTCTGATATGTCGCATGTTATTGATGATGCCACTTCTGCTATGCATGATACTTATGATGAAACTACTTCTATGTCTGATACTACTGTGCCCCTTGGTGAATTTCTTGATGAACAAATTGCTAGGGCTAGAGAAAAAGAAATTATTGAATCTGAATACGATGATGATAGTGATGATGAAAATATGCCAGTTATTCCTGAGGGCTATCTTTTTGATATGGAATCTTCTGCCGCTATTTTAGCTTGCAGGGATAGATATGAGCTTAAGAGGTTATTAATTAAATGGAACAAAGAATCACTTAGAGATAAAATGAAACCCGACCCTGCTTTTGCTACTTCACCTATTTGTGTTCCTGATAAGGATTATGAATTGTTTGTTGATCCTGATATAATTACTTTGCTTGAATCTGATCCGTCTTATGGCTATGAATCTGAAACTGTTGTGGCACATCTTACTAAGTTAAATGATATAGCTGCCCTGTTTACTAATGATGAGAGATCGCGTTACTTTTATATACTCAAAATATTTCCGTTCTCATTAAAGGGTGATGCTAAGATATGGTTCAATTCTCTTGATCCTGGTTGTGTGCGTAGTCCCCAGGATATGATTTGTTACTTCTCTTCTAAATATTTCCCTGCTCATAAGAAACAAGCTGCTTTGAGGGATATATATAATTTTGTGCAAATTGAAGAAGAGAGTCTCCCACAAGCTTTGGGGGAGGCTTCTCAAGTTACTTAATGCTTTGCCTTATCATCCTATTAAGAAACCCGAAATACTTGATATCTTTTATAATGGACTAACCGATGCTTCCAGAGATTACCTGGATAGTTGTGCTGGTTCTCTTTTCAGGGAAAGAACACCGGATGAAGCGGAAACTCTATTAAATAATATGTTGACAAATGAAAATAATTGGGCACCTCCTGAGCCAACTCCTGCTCCAATTACTGAGCCTCTTCCTAAACCAACTCCGAAGAAGAGAGGTGTTCTATTTCTCAGTCCCGAAGATATGCAAGAGGCAAAGAAATCTATGAAAGAAAAAGGTATTAAAGCTGAAGACGTTAAGCATTTACCTCCTACTGAAGAAATACATGGTCTTAATATACCGCCTGTTGAAGAAACATATGATCTTAATTCTTTATTTATTGAAGAACCTCCTGATCCCGATATCCCGACACAAGTAGTAAAGGTAAATTCTCTCTATAGATATGATAAAGCTGAAGTCCCTCCTACTAAAATTGCTAGTCAGTGCTTGGATGAGTTTGATAACTTTATGTTTAAGCAAGGCGACTTCAATGCTTATTTTGGTAGACAATTAAAAGAAAATGCTTACATGATTAGACGCTTGGGTGATTATATGGCTAATGTTAAAGGTGAACTTAAACTTGTTAGCAAACATGCTTCTACAGTTACCACTCAAGTATAACAAGTACTTAAGGCTCAAAAAGAAGTGCTTGATGAAATGAATAGTAAGAAAAATGATTATGCTCTTAAAGTGGCTACTAGAACTAGTAGAATGACTCAGGAACCTTTGTATCCTGAAGGTCACCCTAAGAGAATCGAGCAAGATTCTCATAGAAATAATATTGATGTTCCTAGTTCTTCTAAAGAAGAAGAAGAAAAATGATAGAACTGTGCAAACTTCTAGTGAACCTATTGCTGAACCACCTGATAATGCAAATGATATCTCTATGTCTGATGCTGAAACACAATATGGTAATGAACCTAATGAAAATATTAATAGTGATGTTCATGATGATGCTCAACCTAGTAATGATAATGATGTAGAAATTGAACCTGCTGTTGATCTTGATAACCCACAATCAAAGAATCAACGTTATGATAAAAGAGACTTTGTTGCTAGGAAAAATGGTAAAGAAAGGGAACCTTGGGTTCAGAAACCCATGCCTTTTCCTCCAAAACCATCCAAGAAAAAGGATGATGAGGATTTTGAGCGCTTTGCTAAAATGATTAGGCCTATCTTTTTGCGTATGCGATTAACTGATGTGCTTAAAAAAAATCCTTATGCTAAATATATGAAGGATATCATTACTAATAAAAGAAAGATACCGGAAGCTGAAATTTCCACCATGCTTGCTAATTATACATTTAAGGGTGGAATACCAAAGAAACTTGGAGATCCCGGAGTACCTACTATACCTTGCTCCATTAAAAGAAATTATATTAAAACTGCTTTATGTGATCTTGGAGCCGGTGTTAGTGTTATGCCTCTCTCTTTATATCGTAGACTTGAGTTGAATAAGTTGACACCTACTAAAATATCTTTGCAAATGGCTGATAAATCAACTGCTATACCTGTCGGTATTTGTGAGGATGTGCCTGTTGTGGTTGCAACTTTACTTTTTTAACGGACTTTGTTAGTCTTGATATTCCCGAGGATGATAGTATGTCTGTTATTCTTGGAAGACCTTTTCTTAATACTGCAGGGGCTGTTATTGATTGCAACAAAGGCAATCTCACTTTTCATGTTAATGGTAAGCATACGGTACACTTTCCGAGGAAACAACCTCAAGTTCATAGTATCAACTCTATTGGAAAAATTCCATCGATTATATTTGGAGGTTTTGAATTTCCTCTTCCTACTTTCAAAAAGAAATATGATATTCTTATTATTGGGGATGTGCATATCCCCGTTGAGGTAACTTAGTGTTATTCGAAATTTCTCCAGTTTCATGATTATCGGAATGAGTTCGTTAACAAGACTTGATCAACCTTCTTAGTGGATTCTTTTTTATGAGCATGAGATGGATGAAACTAGAAGCACCACCTTCTGTACCCCACTTTTACTTTCTGTTATTTATATTAAATAAAGTAAAAATAGTATTTTTTTTTCTATCTATTTCCAAACGTATCCATGCAATATAAAAATATCCCGAAAATAAAAGTCCTCAAAATGACATGCCAATTTAATATGATTTTTTCGGGAATATTTGAGGATTTACTGTGCAAAAATTACCGCGGGAGGAGCTGCCACCTGGCCACGAGGGTGGTGGGCGCCCCCACCCCTCTAGGGCGCGCCCCCCTGCCTAGTGGGCCCACGGTGGCCCTCCTCCACTTATCCCAGCACCCACCTTCTTCCTCTGTCGCACACAAACCCGAAAAACCAACTCAAGCACGAGTTCCAGCCACTTCTGCTGTGATTTTCGATCTCCTTGCTCAAAGCACCTCTCGCAAAACTGCTTGGGGAGATTGTTCCTTGGTATGTGACTCCTGGAGGAAATATGCCCTAGAGGCAATGATAAAGTTATTATTTATTTCCTTATATCATGATAAATGTTTATTATTCATGCTAGAATTGTATTAACCGGAAACATAATACATGTGTGAATACATAGACAAATAGAGTGTCACTAGTATGCCTCTACTTGACTAGCTCGTTGATCGAAGATGGTTATGTTTCCTAACCATAGACATGAGTTATCATTTGATTAACGGGGTCACATCATTAGGAGAATGATGTGATTGACTTGACCCATTCCGTTAGCTTAGCACTTGATCGTTTAGTTTGTTGCTATTGCTTTCTTCATAACTTATACATGTTCCTATGACTATGAGATTATGCAACTCCCGTTTACCGGAGGAACACTTTGTGTGCTACCAAACGTCACAACGTAACTGGGTGATTATAAAGGTGCTCTACAGGTGTCTCCGAAGGTACTTGTTGGGTTGGCATATTTCGAGATTAGGATTTGTCACTCCGATTGTTGGAGAGGTATCTCTGGGCCTCTCGGTAATGCACATCACTCAAGCCTTGCAAGCATTGCAACTAATAAGTTAGTTGTGGGATGATGTATTACGGAACGAGTAAAGAGACTTGCCAGTAACGAGATTGAACTAGGTATTAAGATACCGACGATCGAATCTCGGGCAAGTAACATCCCGATGAGAAAGGGAACAACGTATGTTGTTATGCGGTCTGACCGATAAAGATCTTCATAGAATATGTAGGGGCCAATATGAGCATCTAGGTTTCGCTATTGGTCATTGACCGGAGACGTGTCTCGGTCATGTCTACATAGTTCTCGAACCCATAGGGTCCGCACGCTTAAAGTTCGGTGACGATCGTAAGTATGGTTTTTGTGTTTTGATGTACCGAAGGTTGTTCGGAGTCCCGGATGTGGTCACGGGCATGACGAGGAGTCTCTAAATGGCCGAGACATAAAGATTGATATATTGGAAGCCTATATTTGGACATCGGAAACATTCCGGGTGAAATCGGGATTTTACCGGAG
Organism: Triticum urartu; assembly: GCF_003073215.2. Lineage (NCBI taxonomy): Eukaryota > Viridiplantae > Streptophyta > Magnoliopsida > Poales > Poaceae > Triticum > Triticum urartu. The sequence continues at coordinate 133,252,662 of NC_053024.1, read as the reverse complement.
TACCGGGGGGTTACCGGAACCCCCCTAGGGGTTATTGGGCCTACATGGGCCAGAAGGGAGAAGAGGAGGGCCAGCCAGGGCAGGCCGCGTGCCCCCTCCCCCCTAGTATGAATAGGATAAGGAAGGGGGGGCGGCGCCCCCCTTTCCTCTTTCTCCCTTCTTCCTTCCTTTTCCAACAAGGAAAGAGGGGGGAGTCCTACTCCCGGTGGGAGTAGGACTCCTCCAGGCGCACCCCTAGGGCCGGCCGCACCTCCCCCTCTCCCTCCTTTATATACGGGGGCAAGGGGGCACCCCATGACACACAAGTTGATCTTCGTCATCGTTCCTTAGCCGTGTGCGGTGCCCCCTTCCACCATATTCCACCTCGGTCATTTCGTAGCGGTGCTTAGGCGAAGCCCTGCGTTGGTAGAACATCATCACCGTCATCATGCCATCGTGCTGACGAAACTCTCCCTCAATGTTTTGCTGGATCGGAGCTCGAGGGACGTCACCGAGTTGAACGTGTGCAGAACTCGGAGGTGTCGTACGTTCAGTACTTGGATCGGTCGGATCAGGAAGACGTACGACTACTTCCTCAACGTTGTGTCAACGCTTCCGTTGCCGGTCTACGAGGGTACGTAGACAACACTCTCCCATCTCGTTGCTATGCATCACCATGATCTTGCGTGTGCGTAGGAAAATTTTGAAATTACTACGTAACCCAACAGTGGCATCCGAGCCTAGGTTTTATGCGTTGATGTTCTGCACGAGTACAACACAAGTGAGTTATGGGTGATATAAGTCATACTACTTACCAGCATGTCATACTTTGGTTCGGCGGTATTGTTGGATGAAGCGGCCCGGACCGACATTACGTGTACGCTTACACGAGACTGGTTCTACCGACGTGCTTTGCACACAGGTGGCTGGCGGGTGTCAGTTTCTCCAACTTTAGTTAAACCAAGTGTGGCTACGCCCGGTCCTTGCGAAGGTTAGAACAGCACCAACTTGACAAACTATCGTTGTGGTTTTGATGCGTAGGTAAGAACGGTTCTTGCTAAGCCCGTAGCAGCCACGTAAAACTTGCAACAACAAAGTAGAGGATGTTTAACTTGTTTTTGCAGGGCATGTTGTGATGTGATATGGTCAAGACATGATGCTGAATTTTATTGTATGAGATGATCATGTTTTGTAACCAAGTTATCGGCAACTGGCAGGAGCCATATGGTTGTCGCTTTATTGTATGCAATGCAATCGCGCTGTAATGCTTTACTTTATCACTAAGCGGTAGCGATAGTCGTGGAAGCATAAGATTGGCGAGACGACAATGATGCTACGATGGAGACCAAGGTGGCGCGCCGGTGACGATGGTGATCATGACGGTACTTTGAAGATGGAGATCACAAGTACAAGATGATGATGGCCATATCATATCACTTATATTGATTGCATGTGATGTTTATCTTTTATGCATCTTATCTTGATTTGGTTGATGGTAGCATTATAAGATGATCCCTCACTAAATTATCAAAGTATAAGTGTTCTCCTTGAGTATGGACCGTCGCGAAAGTTCTTCGTGCTGAGACACCACGTGATGATCGGGTGTGATAGGCTCTACGTTCAAATACAACGGGTGCAAAACAGTTGCACACGCGGAATACTCAGGTTAAACTTGACGAGCCTAGAATATAACAGATATGGCCTCGGAACACAGAGACCGAAAGGTCGAGCGTGAATCATATAGTAGATATGATCAACATAGTGATGTTCACCATCGAAACTACTCCATCTCACGTGATGATCGGACATGGTTTAGTTGATTTGGATCACTTGATCACTTAGAGGATTAGAGGGATGTCTATCTAAGTGGGAGTTCTTAAGTAATATGATTAATTGAACTTTAATTTATCATGAACTTAGTCCTGGTAGTATTAGCATATCTATGTTGTAGATCAATAGCTCGCGTTTAGCTCCCCTGTTTTATTTTTGATATGTTCCTAGAGAAAACTAAGTTGAAAGATGTTAGTAGCAATGATGCGGATTGGGTCCGTGATCTGAGGTTTATCCTCATTGCTGCACAGAAGAATTATGTCTTTGATGCACCGCTAGGTGACAAACCTATTGGAGGAGCAGATGCAGATGTTATGAACATTTGGCTAGCTCAATATGATGACTACTTGATAGTTTAGTGCACCATGCTTAAAACGGCTTAGAACCGGGACTTCAAAGACGTTTTTAACGTCATGGACCATATGAGATGTTCCAGGAGTTGAAGTTAATATTTCAAGAAAATACCCGAGTTGAGAGATATGAAGTCTTCAACAAGTTCTATAGCTAAAAGATGGAGGAGAATAGCTCAAGCAGTGAGCATGTGCTTAGATTGTCTGGGTACTACAATCACTTGAATCAAGTGGGAGTTAATCTTCCAGATAAAATAGTGATTGACAGAATTCTCTAGTCACCATCACCAAGCTAGTAGAACTTCATGATGAACTATGATATGCAAGGGATAACGAAAACGATTCCCAAGCTCTTCGTAATGCTGAAATCGACGAAGGTAGAAATCAAGAAAAATATCAAGTGTTGATGGTAGACAAGACCACTAGTTTCAAGAAAAGGGCAAAGGGAAGAAGGGGAACTTCAAGAAGAACGGCAAGCAAGTTGCTGCTCAAGTGAAGAAGCCCACGTCTGGTCCTAAGCCTGAGACTAAGTGCTTCTACTGCAAAGGGACTGGTCACTGGAAGCGGAACTGCCCCAAGTATTTGGCGGATAAGAAGGATGGCAAAGTGAACAAAGGTATATTTGATATACAGATTATTGATGTGTATTTTACTAGTGTTCGTAGCAACCCCTCGGTATTTGATACTGGTTCAGTTGCTAAGAGTAGTAACTCGAAACGGGAGTTGCAGAATGAACATAGACTAGTTAAGGGTGAAGTGACGATGTGTGTTGGAAGTGGTTCCAAGATTGATATGATCATCGTCGCACACTCCCTATACTTTTGGGATTAGTGTTGAACCTAAATAAGTGTTATTTGGTGTTTGTGTTGAGAATGAATATGATTTGATCATGTTTATTGCAATACGGTTATTCATTTAAGTAAGAGAATAAATTGTTGTTCTGTTTACATGAATAAAACCTTATATGGTTACACACCCAATGAAAATGGTTCGTTGGATCTCGATCGTAGTGATACACATATTCATAATATTTAAACCAAAAGATGCAAACTTAATAATGATGGTGCAACTTATTTGTGGCACTGCCGTTTAGGTCATATTGGTGTAAAGCGCATGAAGAAAATCCATGCTGATGGGATTTTGGAATCACTTGATTATGAATCAGTTGATGCTTGCGAACCATGCCTCATGGGCAAGATGACTAAGACTCCGTTCTCCGGAACAATGGAGCGAACAACAGATTTGTTGGAAATCATACATACTGATGTATGTGGTCCGATGAATATTGAGGCTCGTGGCAGGTATCATTATTTTCTGATCTTCACAGATGATTTGAGCAGATATGAGTATATCTACTTGATGAAACACAAGTCTGAAACATTTGAAAAGTTCAAAGAATTTCAGAGTGAAGTGGAGAATCATCGTAACAAAAATAAAAGTTTCTATGATATGATCGCAGAAGTAAAATATTTGAGTTACGAGTTTGGCCTTCAGTTAAAAACAAATGTGAAATAGTTTCACTACTCACGCCACCTAGAACACCACAGTGTAATGGTGTGTCCGAACGTCATAACCATACTTTATTAGATATGGTGCGATCTATGATGTCTCTTACCGATCTACCACTATCGTTTTGGGGTTATGCATTAGAGACAGCTGCATTCACGTTAAATAGGGCACCATCTAAATCCGTTGAGACGACACCATATGAACTATGGTTTGGCAAGAAACCTAGGTTGTCGTTTCTTAAAGTTTGAGGTTGCAATGCTTATGTGAAAAGGTTTCAACCTGATAAGCTCTAAACCAAATCGGAGAAGTGCGTCTTCATAGGATACCCAAAAGAAAATGTTGGGTACACCTTCTATCACAGATCTGAAGGCAATATATTTGTTGCTTTGAATGGATCCTTTCTAGAAAAGGAGTTTCTCTCGAAAGAAGTGACTGGGAGGAAAGTAGAACTTGAAGAGGTAACTATACCTGCTCCCTTATTGCAAAGTAGTTCATCACAGAAATCTGTTCCTGTGACTACTACACCGATTAGTGAGGAAGCTAATGATGATGATCATGTAACTTCAGATCAAGTTACTACCTAACCTCGTAGGTAAACCAGAGTGAGATCCGCACCAGAGTGGTACGGTAATCCTATTCTGGAGGTCATGTTACTTGACCATGACGAACCTACGAACTATGAGGAAGCGATGATGAGCCCAGATTCCGCGAAATGGCTTGAGGCCATGAAATCTGAGATGAGATCCATGTATGAGAACAAAGTATGGACTTTGATTGACTTTCCCAATGATCGGTGAGCCATTGAGATTAAATGGATCTTCAAGAGGAAGACGGACGCTGATAGTAGTGTTACTATCTACAAAGCTAGAATTGCCGCAAAAAGGTTTTTGACAAGTTCAAGGTGTTCACTACGATGAGAGTTTCTCACTCGTATCTATGCTTAAGTCTGTCCGAATCTTGTTAGCAATTGCCCGCTTTTATGAAATCTGGCAAATGGATAAACAAAACTGCATTCTTTAATGGATTTATTAAAGAAGAGTTGTATATGATGCAACTAGAAGGTTTTGTCAATCCTAAAGGTACTAACAGAATATGCAACATCTAGCAATCCATCTATGGACTGGTGCAAGCATCTCGGAGTTGGAATATACGCTTTTTGATAAGTTGATCAAAGCATATAGTTTTATACAGACTTGCGGTGAAGCCTGTATTTACAAGAAAGTGAGTGGGAGCACTACAACATTTCTGATAAGTATATGTGTATGACATATTGTTGATCGGAAATAATGTAGAATTATTCTGCAAAGCATAAAGGAGTGTTTGAAAGGAGTTTTTCAAAGAAAGACCTCGGTGAAGCTGCTTACATATTGAGCATCAAGATCTATAGATATAGATCAAGACGCTTGATAAGTTTTCAATGAGTACATACCTTGACAAGTTTTTGAAGTAGTTCAAAATGGAACAGTCAAAGAAAGAGTTCTTGCCTATGTTACAAGGTGTGAAATTGAGTAAGACTCAAAACCCGACCACATCAGAAGATAGAGAGAGAATGAAAGTCATTCCCTATGCCTCAGCCATAGGTTCTATAAAGTATGCCATGCTATGTACCAGACCTATTGTATACCCTGCCCTGAGTTTGGCATGGGAGTACAATAGTGATCTAGGAGTAGATCACTGGACATTGGTCAAAATTATCCTTAGTGGAATAAGGATATGTTTCTCGATTATGGAGGTGACAAAAGGTTCATCGTAAAGGGTTACGTCGATGCAAGTTTTGACACTAATCCAGATGACTCTAAGTCTCAATCTGGATACATATTGAAAGTGGGAGCAATTAGCTAGAGTAGCTCCGTGCAGAGCATTGTTGACATAGAAATTTGCAAAATACGTACGGATCTGAATGTGGCAGACCTATTGACTAAACTTCTCTCACAAGCAAAACATGATCACACCTTAGTACTCTTTGGGTGTTAATCACATAGCGATGTGAACTAGATTATTGACTCTAGTAAACCCTTTGGGTGTTGGTCACATGTTGATGTGAACTATGGGTGTTAATCACATGGTGATGTGAACTATTGGTATTAAATCACATGGTGATGTGAACTAGATTATTGACTCTAGTGCAAGTGGGAGACTGAAGGAAATATGCCCTAGAGGCATTGATAAAGTTATTATTTATTTCCTTATATCATGATAAATGTTTATTATTCATGCTAGAATTGTATTAACCGGAAACATAATACATGTGTGAATACATAGACAAACAGAGTGTCACTAGTATGCATCTACTTGACTAGCTCGTTGATCGAAGATGGTTATGTTTCCTAACCATAGACATGAGTTGTCATTTGATTAACAGGGTCACATCATTAGGAGAATGATGTGATTGACTTGACCCATTCAGTTATCTTAGCACTTGATCGTTTATGTAACATCCCAAATTTCCAATTTGGAATGTTATACATTAGATCATCATTGCATATCATATTTTATTTTGCATTTTGGTTGGTCCTAGAAATTCTACGCAACTCAATGACCCACGGAGAGAGTTGGGGATTTCGTTATTTTCATATTTGAGTTTTCTCAAACTTTGAGAATAGGATCATTTGATTTTATTTATTTTATCATCAATTATTTCTATTACAAAAATATGAGAGAGGGAATAAAATGACTTTCCCAAAATAAAGAAATATTGAGGATCAAATAATAAAATCAAATAAGATTTTATTTTAGAGTTTTTCGGTGTTTTATTTGAATTTAGGAAAAATGTGCATTTTCAAAATTGCATTTAGGTCCCAAATAAATGTTCACCTTGTGCGGCTTGATTTTAGAAGCCCGTGAAAATTTATTTCGGAATTTTTGGAGTCCGTTTAGTATTTCTATTTATTTTTCCTCTGCGCGTTATTATTTAAAAAAAACAAACCGACCTAGGGGCCGTGTCCGACTAGGACTCCCGGCCCATTAGGCTTTATAAGCCAGCCCATCCCGGCCGAACCCTAGCCCCAGCCCCAGCCCCGCCGCCAGCCGCCGCCGCGCCTCGCCACCCGCGCCGCCGCCGCCGCCCCGCCGCCGCCGCCGAGGTTCGCCGCGCCTCGACTTCTGTGCCATCGGTTTTTTTAAAAAAATAGATCCGTTTTTCCGTCGGTTTTTTTAGATTCGGTTTTTTTAAATAGATCGGTATTTCTGGTTTATTTAAATAGCGAGCGTTCGTCCGTTCGTTCGTTCTAGCAAGCGTTCGTCGTTTTTCTTTTTCTCGGATTGAATCCGTGATTTTTCTGATCGCGATTCCTGATCCGATTTTCTTTTTAGTACAACTTTTCGCTCATTTATCGGAATCAGGCGATTCAAGCGCCTAGAGTTTCATCTCGAAACCCTCTATCCGTTTAACCAACTTAAACAAGATTTTTCTACTGTAAAATTTTCCCTAGATCCAGATTAGTAGAACGAAGTTGTTTTCTTTCGCCGTTTGACTTTCATTGCTTCGTTCGATTTGATTCTTTTTGCCAACCGGAGTTCTTAAGTTGAACTTTCTGGTTAGATCGCTTATTTGAGTTTTACCTGTGCATTAGATGAGTACTTATTATATGCTTGTTTGTTTGTCTGCGATAGAATACCCGGAGTGCGCCGCTTGTTACTTCGAATCTCTAGGTTTCGCGGATCATCAGCAAGGCAAGTAACACTTTGATCATACCTTTCCTACTACCCAGTTTTATTGCATTAGATCAATCCTCACACATTGCATGATTAGGATCTAATTAAATTGTGGGATGGGAAGTAGTTGAGGTAGTACCTATTACCTGTTTATTATCAAACCTTTGGGAGTTACTTCTACGTTTGCTTATTATGCCATGCTATGCTAGTAGACGTGGATTGGGTGAGTGATATCCATGACAGTTGTGAGTTTGTTAATTAATGGTTTATCTAAGGTGGCAACTTAAACACACATCTGGGTGGATTGAGGCACCTGGGTATTCCAGGACTTGCCTGTTTTCTTTTGGACCACCACCCGGGCTCAAAGGGATCATGAGACTATTCATACTAGAAACTTCCGTGTGCAGCCACAAGCTATTATGGGCTCTAGCATAGTTGACTAAGTCGTGCGAACTCTTACAGTGGTAGACTAGCAGATGTAGGGGATGTGGGTGGTACGGTCTATCCGATCGTAAGGTGCTAGCGCTTCTGAAAGACTATGTCTCGGTCATCCGTCTTCTCAAACACCATGTAGTGCGAGAAACCAAACGGAGGCGATCGAGTCTTGTGGGGAAAAGTGTGCAAACCTCTGCAGAGTGTAATAAACTAATCATGGTTAGCCATGTCCCCGGTTATGGACATCTTGAGTATCTAGTACTTGGATTATCATGTGAATCTCAACATGTTACTCTAAATTAATTTTGTTGGGTTATGTTTAATGATGATGTTTAATTGGGATTGAGAATGCTGTCAACCATTCTCAATGTTTAACAACTACCATGATAGTAATTAAATTTTATTCCTTTGAAGTAGGGAAAAATTGGCTTTACGCAAAACTGTAACCATACAGCTTTCCACCAGCCAAATATGCATATAGTATAGCTGTATCATTCCATTACTCTCTATGTGTTACATCGCCAGCATATTCCATGTGCTGACCCGTTTCGGGCTGCAACGTTAATGTTGCAGACTTTTCAGACAACGATTAAGGAGTTTTTAAGTCGTGGTTCTATACTCAGTGATGCCGTTGGAGTTGATGGACTCACTTATCTTCCAAGCCTTCCGCTGTTATCGTTACTAGATGGCCTTAAGCCATATTTATTTGTAATAAGTTCTCTATGGACACACTCGATGTAATAAGTGTGTGATTGCTACTCTGCTATAAATCCTCTGAGTACTGTGTGGTGTCAGCATTACTGATCCAGGGATGACACCGGAGCATAGAGATCAGACTGTTTGAGGTCTGGTCGCTACAGAGATGGTATCAGAGCACACGCTGACTGTAGGACACGACCACTAAGCTAAATACCTAGATCACTATTCACTCTCTTCTCTTCTGACCTCTCATCTTTTCTACTCTTTAGGATGGCGGATGCAAGGAACAAGTTCATGCAACCAGATGAAGATACACCCTTTGGACGACACTTGAAGGAAGTCACTAGATACCTGAACATAGGAATACCAAGCTTCACGGGAACCTACAACGCCACTTTACCTGAAAAAGAGCGCTGGATGATTCAAGTTCAAGTTCCAGGAAGGACGTTCATGCCAGTCACTGAGCCCATAGAGTTTTCTTTTGATGCACCGACTTGGAGTCTAGGAAAGAGCATGGCAGCTCACATCGCCATGGGACGCATTGGAGAAGTCTACCGCAAGGATCTCAAGGATACTATCTACCAGATTTGTGGGCGCCGAGATGAGCACTGGGAGATGATCAGCACCAGGAAGGATAGATCAATTGCAGCTTTTATCCAGGAGTTAAACCAGCACATTCGACGATAGGAGAACCAGATGTGCGCCAACATGATAGATCTGAAGAAGGCTAAGACTAGAATCAAGGAACTGGAGGAAGAACTCAAGGCTACACGTGAAGATTATGAAGAGGAAATTGAAGTATTGGTGGAGAAGAATGACGACCTGATCAAGAAGATTGGAATATTTATGGGAGGCCCTACGCCAGTAGAGGAAGACGAAGAACCCAAGGAGATTAGCCCGGAAGACTACATCATCATCGACGGCACCGACTCGGAACCAGATAGTAGCGATGATGACTATGTTGATGAAGCTGGAGCAGATATCATTGAGTCTGCAACTGAAGAATATTTCTAGTAGACCACCTCATCAGTAGTAGTAGTCCACCATGTAAATATAGTAGTCCGAGCACTTTTGCGATAGTTAGATCGATTGTATGCCCTTGTTTGATTGAATGAAGTGAATTGTTTGCTTTTGCCTCATGTGCATATGGGTAGTGTTTTCTCTTTAGACCCCCTCTATTCTTACATCTGATCTTTTCTAAACCCTCAGATGCCTCCGAGACGTGACCCCGGATTTGCCTTTCCACTGGAGCTCCCTAGTTGATCCAGCAGCAGAAAACATTGATGCAGTTGCTAGTCTAGAATCAGAATCAAGGGAACAACAACAACAACAACCCACCACCACCACCACCACCTGTTGACCACTTAGCCCATTTTCTTAGGCTGAACCCGCCGGTGTTTTCCAGTAGCACCGAGCCGATAGTAGAAAATGATTGGCTCCGCAAGACAGCAAGGGAATTGACCACAGCAGGATGCATAGATGCGGGGAAGGTGAAGTTTGCCGCACATCAGCTAGAAGGACCCGCGGCATCATGGTGGGAGAATTTCACAGCCACTTTCCCAGTCGACACTGTCACATGGGACCAGTTTCAGCAGGCTTTTTGTACTGCCCATGTTTCAGCAGGAGCTATGGCCATAAAGAAGCGTGAGTTTCGCAACTTGCGCCAAGGGGGAAGGACAGTTGGCTAGTATGTGGAGGAATTTAGTAAGTTAGCACGTTATGCCCCAGATGACGTCGCTACGGATGCAGCTAAGCAGGAGAAGTTTCTAGAAGGACTGAATGATGAGTTGAGCATGCAGTTGATGGTAGCCACCTTCAACAACTACCAGGAGTTGGTAGATCATGCTCTTATGATTGAAGGCAAGCAGCAGCAAATTGAGAATCGCAAGAGGAAGTATGGACAAGGAAAGTACAATTCAGGAGCTCAGCAGAAGCCACGTTTTACCGCTAGACCGGGAGGACATTTTCAGCATACCCATGGAGGAGGTAGCTCGCACAATCACACTGGCACCAAGAATGGAAATGGCAATGGAGGAAGCAACAGCCAGAACCGCACCAACCCCTCAACCCCAGCCAAGAAGGACCTGAGCCAAGTCACTTGTTTTAAGTGTCAGAAGACTGGACATTATGCCAATGAATGTCCTGAAGCCCAAAATGGCAATGGAAGTTCTGGGAAGAAGCCAAACCCTTTCAACAGGGGACAGGTGAACCACGTTAGCGTGGAGGAGGTTGAAGCTCAGCCTGATGCAGTAATAGGTAAGTTTTTGGTTAAGTCAATTACTGCACTCTTTCTTTTTGATACTGGTGCATCACATTCATACATCTCAAGGGGATTTGTGGATAAGTATAACCTATCAACCCAAGCCCTTAGGTCACCCATGTTAGTAACCTCGCCCGGAGCAGAGTATGTGGCTAGTCTATGGTGTGATCGGTTACCATTAAGGATTGGTAACTATGTTTTTCCCTCAGACCTAATAGTATTGGAATCTCAAGGATTGGATGTGATATTAGGCATGGATTGGTTATCAAAGTATGAAGGGAATATTGAATGTGCTAGTAAGTCAATTTTGCTTACCACCCCAGAAGGGAGAAGGATCAAGTATGTATCCCGGCATGTGCCAAAGAGGACTCAAGTAAATTGCCTAACAGGAGTTGTGCAGGAGGAAGTACCAGTGGTAAGGGATTTTCCTGAAGTATTTCCAGAGGAGTTGCCAGGCATGCCACCGGATAGAGATATTGAGTTTTTGATTGAGCTATTGCCAGGCATAGGGCCAATATCAAAGAGACCATATAGGATGCCAGCAAAGGATTTGGTGGAAATTAAGAAGCAGATTAAGGAGTTACTGGATAAGGGATATATTCGCCCAAGTTCTTCACCTTGGGGATCGCAAGTACTTCTAGTGGAGAAGAAGGATGGATCATTAAGGATGGTTGTTGATTATCGAGGATTGAATGAAGTATCAATCAAGAACAAGTACCCACTACCAATGATTAATGATCTGTTTGATCGATTGCAAGGAGCTAAGGTATTCTCCAAGATCGATCTGCGATCAGGATACCACCAGTTGAAGATTCGAGAACAGGATATTCCTAAGATAGCTTTTACCACCAGGTATGGGCTGTATGAGTATATCGTTATGTCATTTGGTCTGACTAACGCACCTGCCTATTTTATGAACATGATGAACAAAGTGTTTATGGATTTCTTGGATAAGTTCGTCGTAGTGTTCATTGATGATATCCTGGTGTATTCGAAGAATGAAGAGGAGCATAAGGAGCATTTGTGTTTGGTACTTGGAAAGCTCAGAGAACATCAATTATAAGCCAAGTTCAGCAAATGTGAGTTTTGGTTGAAGGAAGTAGGATTCCTCGGACACGTTATATCTGGAGAAGGTATAGCAGTTGATCCCACTAAAGTTGAAACCATGACCAAGTGGGAAGCCCCAACAACAGTTGGAGAGATCCGGAGTTTTCTTGGACTCGCAGGATACTACCGGAGATTTATTGAGAATTTATCAAAGATTGCGAAGCCTATGACTGAGTTGTTGAAGAAAGATACCAAGTTCATATGGACAGAGGAATGTGAGGCTAGTTTCTAGGAGTTGAAGAAACGTTTGGTTACCTCACCAGTGTTAATTTTGCTAGACCAGACCAAAGATTATGAGGTGTATTGCGATGCTTCACGTCGAGGACTTGGAGCAGTGCTTATGCAGGAAGGAGAGTTGTTTCATATGCCACAAGACAAGTGACACCTCATGAGTTGAATTATGCCACGCATGATTTGGAGTTAGCAGCCATAGTGCATGCTTTGAAAACATGGAGACATTTCCTCATCAGAAACCATTGTGAGGTGTACACGGATCATAAGAGTTTGAAGTACATTTTCACACAGAAGGAGTTGAATCTCAGACAAATGAGATGGTTGGAGCTTATCAAGGATTATGATATGAAAAGGATTATGATATGAAATTGCATTATCACCCCGGAAAGGCTAATGTAGTAGATGACGCATTAAGCCGTAAGAGCCATGTCAATACGATAATGACGGGACAAATACCCAAGGAGTTAGCAGTAAATCTTCGTGAACTATGTGTGGAAATAGTTCCGAGAGGCTATGTAGCAGCATTGGAGATTCAGTCAACTTTGATGGATAGAATCAGAGAACCTCAGAAAACTGACAAAGAGATTGCCGTTATAAAGGAGAAACTGAGCAAAGGAAAAGCTAAAGGATTTCGTGAGGATGAGCACGACACCCTATGGTTTGAAGACCGCGTTTACGTGCCCAATGACCCGGAGATCAGGAAGTTGATTTTGCAAGAGGCACACGATTCACTATATTCGATTCACCCAGGAAATACCAAGATGTATTTGGATTTGAAATATATTTTCTGGTGGACCGGAATGAAGAAGGATATTGCGGAGTATGTAGCAATTTGTGATGTATGTTAGAGAGTAAAGGCAGAGCATCAGAAGCCAGCAGGATTGTTACAACCATTGCCGATACCCGAATGGAAGTGGGATAAGCTAGGCATGGATTTTATCACGGGATTACCCAGGACTCGTTCCAGCTATGACTCGATTTGGGTTATAGTTGATCGATTGACAAAAGTAGCTCATTTCATCCCAGTAAAGACCACTTACACCAGTGCTAAGTTGGCAAAGATATACATGACCAGGATCGTATGTTTGCATGGAGTTCCAAGGAGTATCGTATCAGATAGAGGAACCCAGTTTACCTCAAAGTTCTGGAAGCAGTTGCACGAAACTTTGGGTACCAGGCTAGAATTCAGTACAGCTTTTCATCCACAGACAGATGGACAGAACGAGAGAGTTAATCAGATTTTGGAGGATATGCTGAGAGCTTGTGCGCTAGATTATGGATCTAGTTGGGACGACAATTTACCGTATGCAGAGTTCTCTTACAACAATTGTTACCAAACCAGTTTAAAGATGGCCCCTTTCGAAGCCTTGTACGGAAGGAGGTGCAGGACACCGTTGTCGTGGGACGAAGTTGGAGACCGCCAGTTGTTTGGACCTGACTTGATTAAAGAGTCTGAACAGAAGGTGGAATTGATTCGCGATAGGCTCAAGGTAGCTCAATCCAGACAGAAAAGTTATGCAGATTCTAAACGCAAGGAGACAGTTTACGAAGTCGGAGATAGAGCTTATCTTCGAGTATCTCCACTTCGGGGAACAAAGCGTTTTGGAGTTAAAGGGAAGTTAGCGCCACGATTTGTAGGACCATATCGAGTTCTGGAGCGTATGGGAGAAGTGGCCTACAAGTTGGAATTACCTGAAGGATTGTCAGGAGTTCATGATGTGTTCCACATTTCCCAGTTGAAGAAGTGTCATGCGGAGATGGCTGACATACCGTTGAGAGACACAGTGCCTTTGGAAACTATTCAATTGGATAACGATTTGACCTACGAGGAGAGACCCGTTAAGATCCTCGAGTTTGCCGGCCGAGTTACCCGCAGCAAGGTTATCAAGTTTTGCAAGGTTCAGTGGAGCCACCACACGAAGGATGAAGCCACCTGGGAACGAGAGGAAGATTTTCTCAAGGACCACCCTCACCTATTTTCTAGCCAACCCGAATCTCGAGGACGAGATTCATCTTAAGGGGGGTAGGTTTGTAACATCCCAAATTTCCAATTTGGAAAGTTATACATTAGATCATCATTGCATATCATATTTTATTTTGCATTTTGGTTGATCCTAGAAATTCTACGCAACTCAATGACCCACGGAGAGAGTTGGGGATTTCGTTATTTTCATATTTGAGTTTTCTCAAATTTTGAGAATAGGATCATTTGATTTTATTTATTTTATCATCAATTATTTCTATTACAAAAATATGAGAGAGGGAATAAAATGACTTTCCCAAAATAAGAAATATTGAGGATCAAATAATAAAATCAAATAAGATTTTATTTTAGAGTTTTTCGGTGTTTTATTTGAATTTAGGAAAAATGTGCATTTTTCAAAAATGCATTTAGGTCCCAAATAAATGTTCACCTTGTGCGTCTTGATTTTAGAAGCCCGTGAAAATTTATTTCGGAATTTTTGGAGTCCGTTTAGTATTTCTTTTTATTTTTCTTCTGTGCGTAATTATTTAAAAAAACGAACCGGCCTAGGGGCCGTGTCCGACTAGGACTCCCGGCCCGTTAGGCTTTATAAGCCAGCCCACCCCGGCCGAACCCTAGCCCCAGCCCCAGCCCCGCCGCCAGCCCCCGCTGCGCCTCGCCACCCGCGCCGCCGCCGCCGCCCCGCGCCGCCGAGGTTCGTCGCACCTCGACTTCCGTGCCATCGGTTTTTTTTAAAAAAAATTAGATCGGTTTTTCCGTCGGTTTTTTTTTAGATTTGGTTTTTTAAAATAGATCGGTTTTTCTGGTTTATTTAAATAGCGAGCGTTCGTCCGTTCGTTCGTTCTAGCGAGCGTTCGTCGTTTTTCTTTTTCTCGGATTGAATCCGCGATTTTTCTGATCACGATTCCTGATCCGATTTTCGTTTTAGTATAACTTTTCGCTCATTTATCGGAATCAGGCGGTTCAAGCGCCTAGAGTTTCGTCTCGAAACCCTCTATCCGTTTAACCAACTTAAACAAGATTTTGCTACTGTAAAATTTTCCCTAGATCCAGATTAGTAGAATGAAGTTGTTTTCTTTCGCCGTTTGACTTTCGTTGCTTCGTTCGATTTGATTCTTTTTGCCAACCGGAGTTCTTAAGTTGAACTTTCTGGTTAGATCGCTTATTTGAGTTTTACCTGTGCATTAGATGAGTACTTATTGTATGCTTGTTTGTTTGTCTGTGATAGAATACCCGGAGTGCGCCGCTTGTTACTTCGAATCTCTAGGTTTCGCGGATCATCAGCAAGGCAAGTAACACTTTGATCATACCTTTCCTACTACCCAGTTTTATTGCATTAGATCAATCCTCACACATTGCATGATTAGGATCTAATTAAATTGTGGGATGGGAAGTAGTTGAGGTAGTACCTATTACCTGTTTATTATCAAACCTTTGGGAGTTACTTCTACGTTTGCTTATTATGCCATGCTATGCTAGTAGACGTGGATTGGGTGAGTGATATCCATGACAGTTGTGAGTTTGTTAATTAATGGTTTATCTAAGGTGGCAACTTAAACACACATCTGGGTGGATTGAGGCACGTGGGTATTCAGGGCTTGCCTGTTTTCTTTTGGACCGCCACCCAGGCTCAAAGGGATCATGAGACTATTCATACTAGAAACTTTCGTGTGCAGCCACAAGCTATTATGGGCTCTAGCATAGTTGACTAAGTCGTGCGAACTCTTACAGTGGTAGACTAGCAGATGTAGGGGATGTAGGTGGTATGGTCTATCTGATCGTAAGGTGCTAGCGCTTCTGAAAGACTATGTCTCGGTCATCCGTCTTCTCAAACACCATGTAGTGCGAGAAACCAAACGGAGGTGATCGAGTCTTGTGGGGAAAAGTGTGCAGACCTCTGCAGAGTGTAATAAACTAATCATGGTTAGCCGTGTCCCCGGTTATGGACATCTTGAGTATCTAGTACTTGGATTATCATGTGAGTCTCAACATGTTACTCTAAATTAATTTTGTTGGCTTATGTTTAATGACGATGTTTAATTGGGATTGAGAATGCTGTCAACCATTCTCAATGTTTAACAACTACCATGATAGTAATTAAATTTTATTCCTTTGAAGTAGGGAAAAAATGGCTTTACGCAAAACTGTAACCATAGAGCTTTCCACCAGCCAAATATGCATATAGTATAACTGTTTCATTCCATTACTCTCTATGTGTTACATTGCCAGCATATTCCATGCGCTGACCCGTTTCGGGCTGCAACGTTAATGTTGCAGACTTTTCAGACAATGATTAAGGAGTTTTTAGGTCGTGGTTCTATACTCAGTGATGCCGTTGGAGTTGATGGACTCCCTTATCTTCCAAGCCTTCCGCTGTTATCGTTATTAGATGGCCTTAAGCCATATTTATTTGTAATAAGTTCTCTATGGAGACACTCGATGTAATAAGTGTGTGATTGCAACTCTGCTATAAATCCTCCAAGTACTGTGTGGTGTCAGCATTACTGATCCAGGGATGACACCGGAGCACAGAGATCAGACTATTTGAGGTCTGGTCACTACAGTTTAGTTTGTTGCTATTGCTTTCTTCATAACTTATACATGTTCCTATGACTATGAGATTATGCAACTCCCGTTTATCGGAGGAACACTTTATGTGCTACCAAACGTCACAACGTAACTGGGTGATTATAAAGGTGCTCTACAGGTGTCTCCGAAGGTACTTGTTGGGTTGGCGTATTTCGAGATTAGGATTTGTCACTCCGATTGTCGGAGAGGTATCTCTGCGCCCTCTCGGTAATGCACATCACTCAAGCCTTGCAAGCATTGAAACTAATAAGTTAGTTGTGGCATGATGTATTATGGAACGAGTAAAGAGACTTGTCGGTAACGAGATTGAACTAGGTATTAAGATACCGACGATCGAATCTCGGGCAAGTAACATACCGATGACAAAGGGAACAACGTATGTTGTTATGCGGTCTGACCGATAAAGATCTTCGTAGAATATGTAGGAGCCAATATGAGCATCCAGGTTCCGCTATTGGTTATTGACCGGAGACGTGTCTCGGTCATGTCTACATAGTTCTCGAACCCGTAGGGTCCGCACGCTTAAAGTTCGGTGACGATCGTAATTAGGGTTTTTGTGTTTTGATGTACCGAAGGTTGTTCGGAGTCCCGGATGTGATCACGGGGATGACGAGGAGTCTAGAAATGGTCGATACATAAAGATTGGTATATTGGAAGCCTATATTTGGATATCGGAAACGTTCCGGGTGAAATCGGGATTTTACCGGAGTACCGGGGGGTTACCGAAACCCCCCCCCCCCCCGGGGTTATTGGGCCTACATGGGCCATAAGGGAGAAGAGGAGGGCCAGCCAGGGCAGGCCGCGTGCCCCCTCCCCCCCTAGTCCGAATAGGACAAGGAAGGGGGGGCGCCCCCCTTTCCTCTTTCTCCTTTCTCCCTTCCTTTTCCGACAAGGAAAGAGGGGGGAGTCGTACTCCCGGTGGGAGTAGGACTCCTCCACGCGCACCCCTAGGGCCGGCCGCACCTCCCCCTCTCCCTCCTTTATATGCGGGGGCAAGGGGGCACCCCATGACACACAAGTTGATCTTCGTGATCGTTCCTTAGCCGTGTGCGGTGCCCCCTTCCACCATATTCCACCTCGGTCATATCATAGCGGTGCTTAGGCGAAGCCCTGCGTCGGTAGAACATCATCACCGTCATCACGCCGTCGTGCTGACGAAACTCTCCCTCAACGTTTTGCTGGATCGGAGCTCGAGGGACGTCACCGAGTTGAACGTGTGCAGAACTCGCAGGTGCCGTACGTTCAGTACTTGGATCGGTCAGATCAGGAAGACGTACGACTACTTCCTCTACGTTGTGTCAACGCTTCCATTGCCGGTCTACGAGGGTACGTAGACAACACTCTCCCATCTCGTTGCTATGCATCACAATGATCTTGCGTGTGCATAGGAAAATTTTGAAATTACTATGTTACCCAACAACTCCTCCATTGGTCCAATTAGTTTTTGTTCTAGTGTTTTATTCTTTGCAAATTCATGCTGTATAGGTGACCATGTTCTTGAGCTTGCATATCAAATTTGTATGGTTCCAAGTAGTTCTAATGCTTGATATAGGCTCTAGGCACTTGTAGGAGTAGTTGCTATCAATATTATTGAGTTTGGTTTACTTTTATTTTGAAGTTACTAAAAAAATCAGATTATTTCAGAAAAATAATGAGGATATTCTTGAGGGGCTCATCGAGCCAAAGCTCGAAGGAAAAGGCACCGAAGCCTAAGTATAATTTGCCATGCACCACGAAGATTCGGGCGTGTGAATGGCTTTCTGATGATTTCTTGAGAGCAGCCGGTATCTACGGAGATTTTCATGAATTGGCTCACAATGCAGGCCTCACCGCCTTCCTCCACGGCCAATGCGATCAGTATCTCTTACTCACAAATACTTTTGTGCAAAACTTTCATTTTCATT